>NC_089763.1:27005994-27040994 GCF_040412425.1 Macrobrachium rosenbergii | reverse complement strand
CTTTCTAATATACGCCAAACAGCGTGAAAGCGACCATTTCTCTTTGTGCATGGAGAATATAATAATTTAGTGCAATGCACTGCACATGCATTCTGCTTTTGCAAGCAGGAGGACGATGCAAGCAGGCGCGCTCGGATGCTTGCAAGCGAACAGCGTGAGCTCAATTAAGCAAGCAGTGACCGGAATTGGGATAAAAGGACCTCCGTTGAAATTAACGCCTCGGGAAATTTTCTTTCGTCTGCTTTCAAGTTTCTTTTTCTAAGAAATTTGTCGACATTTGGCATTGTTAAAGATTTTGTTTCAATTTCTTATTATTTTTTTTTATTTTATTACAGTAATATAATTTTTTGGGTACGTGGTTATGAAGTTACATTATTACGTTTTTTTTACTGTTGGCTTAAATGAGCATGTATATTTTAGTAGTGTTGCGCTTAAATTTAATACCGTGGGAGGTATTCAACATCATTGTTTATCCTACGGTAAGTATACATACTGTACATACATACACACACATATGTATATATATAAAACATATATGTATACGAGTATATATACATATGTGTATGTATGTATGTATGTATGTATATATATATACATATATCAAAGACAGAAACCATTTACAGATACAAAGCCTTTTTGCTCTCTTGCATCAGTATTGAATAATGAAACACAAGTACGATATGTCGTTGAATCCTTTATTTAGCTGGAAACGTTTTGAATATTTTGAACAGAAATTCTGCAACGTTGCAGGAAATACCTTCATTCGAGAAAATAACTTCTCCAGTTCTGATATCATGCGGCTGATTGAAGTCTTAATATTCATCCGCGGATGTATGTATACATACATTCATAAATGCACACACATATTTATTTATATATACATGTATGTATGTATATATATATGTATGTATGTATACATATACATATATATACTTATATAAAGGAATTAGGATTCTTCCACAAATTGCCCATTGAATTAGAACAATGCGAAGACTCACATTCGTCACCTAAGATATCAGTTACAGAAAAACCAAGATATTTATGGAACTTACAACTTGTCATCAGCAATAAGATATAGATCAGACTGACGCAAATTCTCTAGTCCTTGGACAGACCAAGGCTGGCAAATCAAAATATGGCGCCTACGCGAGACAGACAGAGAAAAACAGAAATAAAGACAAACATAAAAGTTCCTTTGTTTATCAAAGATCCACTCAGACAATGACTGGGATTGTTGGCCTCAAGGAACATGAAACATTACCAGACAAGGCTCTCGTATTCATTCGTTTGCTCTAGCCATACAAAAAAAAAGGAGAAAAAACTAGGTCTGCAAACAAAGCTAAACCCAATTTTCTCAGAAAACTTCTTGATAAGTTGTTGTTCCTTTCACAGAAGTCTGGGAATAGGGGAAGGAAGCGGCAGCCAGGACAATACGTGCTGAAGTACACGAGTATGTCGTCATACATTGTTTGTTAAGGATATTTTTCATGTATGGTGCATTGTTTATTGAGGATATTTTTCGTGTAGCGGTACATTGTTTATCAAGGATATTTTTCACGCAGTGGTACATTGTTTATCAAGGATATTTTTCACGCAGTGGTACATTGTTTATCAAGGATATTTTTCACGCAGTGGTACATTGTTTATCAAGGATATTTTTCATGTAGCGGTATATTGTTTATTAAGGATATTTTTCATGTATTGGTATGTTGTTTATCAAGGATATTTTTCATGTATTGGTATGTTGTTTATCAAGGATATTTTTCATGTAGTGGTACATTGTTTATTAAAGATATTTTTCATGTGGTGGTACATTGTTTATTAAGGATATTTTTCGTGTAATTGTACATTGTTTATTAAGGATATTTTTCATGTAGCGGTACATTGTTTATTAAGGATATTTTTCATGTAGTGGTACATTGTTTATCAAGGATATTTTTCATGTAGTGGTACATTGTTTATTAAAGATATTTTTCATGTAATGGTACATTGTTTATTAAGGATATTTTTCATGTAGTCATAAATTGTTTGTTAAGGATGTTTTTCATGTAGTGGTACATTGTTTATCAAGGATATTTTTCATGTAGTGGTACATTGTTTATTAAAGATATTTTTCATGTAATGGTACATTGTTTATTAAGGATATTTTTCATGTAGTCATAAATTGTTTGTTAAGGATATTTTTCATGTCGTGGTACATTGTTTATCAAAATATTTTTCATGTAGTGGTACATTGTTTATTAAAGATGTTTTTTCATGTAATGGTACATTGTTTATTAGGATATTTTTCATGTAGTCATAAATTGTTTGTTAAGGATATTTTTCATGTAGTGGTACATTGTTTATCAAGGATGTTTTTCTTGTAGTGGTACATTGTTTATTAAGGATATTTTTCATGTGATATTACATTGTTTATCAAGGATATTTTTCATGTAGTGGTATATTGTTTATCAGGAATATTTTCCACGTATTGGTATGTTGTTTATCAAGGATATTTTTCGTGTAGTGGTATATTGTTTATGAAGTATATTTTTCACGTAGCGGTACATTGTTTATCAAAGATATTTTTCATGTGGTGGTATAGTGTTTATGAAGTATATTTTTCATGTAGTGGTACATTGATTATTAAGGATATTTTTCATGTAGTGGTACATTGCTTATGAAGGATATTTTCCATGTATTGGTATATTGTTTATTAAGGATATTTTTCAAAGTCTGTGCCTTTAAAAAATAGTCGATTTAGTCCAATGTGGTATTTGGAACTGTTTCGTAATTAATTGGTTAAAGGTTAGACTGAAATAAAAAAAAAAAAAGTAATATTCATGAGAGGCGACACTCGAAGCAAAAATAATCAAGTGGCTTTGCTCATGTGTTTATGACTGACAATATTAAATAATCATATCTATATCGAATTCATTTTACATGTAAATAAAGTACAAATCCCACAGATAAAGTGGATCGTCACCCGTGCATTCAATAATGTACAAATGAATGAGGAAACATGCAGCCAAATTGTAATGTTTGAGTGAGATATTGACTACTTGAAGAGTTTACAAAGTCTCTCTCTCTCTCGCTCTCTCTCTCTCTCTCTCTCTCTCTCTATATATATATATATATATATATATATATATATATATATATATATATATATATATATATATATATATATATATGTGTGTGTATGTATATATATATATATATATATATATATATATATATATATATATATATATATATACACGTATGTATTTATATGTATACACACACACACACATATATATACGTATATATACATATATATATAAACCACAACGGTATCTTCAATTAAACATGCCATCACCATAAAGCTTTCATTGTTGCAAATTTGCAACATACATCAGTAATAACAACCCTTATCATTCGAAACATATCTTAAAAAACAAATGCAAAGGTATAAAACAAAAATGAAGTTAAGGGACATAGAATACGAGACAGTTTCAAAACTCTTTATAAACACTTGTTAATAGTCATGTGAGGCACTTTTTTTTGTTATTGACATTGTTTTTACTTTTTTTTATTGACACTTTTTACTTTTTTTATTGACATTATTTTTACTTTTTATATTGACGTTTTTTCGCCATTGCTGGCATTCTCAGGAGACTTTTAATGCATCTAGTTATTTGTTTGTTTATTCTCTTTATTCATTTATCTATTCATTTATTCGTTTATTTATCTATTTATTTATGACTATGGACACGGCGTATCAGATAAACTTCAAAATTATCGATGGAATCTCGGTTCAAGGCTACACGACCAACCAAAAGCCGACCACACGAATCGTCCTTTAGGCTTACTTTCATTTAGACGCAACAGAAATCAAGATCATTATTTCTGAGTTTTCCAGACGAATAACTGTCATACCTTCCTCTCCCCCAGGTTTTCATAAGCCCAGGCAACCACTGCAAAAACATCTAACGAAGTCTATACATGCCAAAATCCCTCTGCAACGACCGAAGAACCCACAAACATTGGTATTTTAATGTTTTCCTGAGTTTCACAGAAGAGTGGCCAGTGCGAGTTGGCGGGGTAAACATTCTTTTGTTCCGCTAAGCACTTCGTTATCGTGTTCATTGGGCTGTTTCTTTTCTTCCCTCTTTCTATGACGCACAAGATTCCAGTAGCCGAAGGTTCCTTTTGTCGGAAATGCTCGGGTGGGCGGTGGTAATCCACATGTTGTTTTTGATACCAGGCAAGAGGGTTGCAAAGCCTGGTGTTTGTCGCGTCCACAAATCCTCTGTATAGAGTATTTTCAACAACGGACGCGTGTACACACACAAACAATATGTGTGTATATATATATATATATATATATATATATATATATATATATATATATATATATGTATGTATGTATGTATGTATATATATATATATATATATATATATATACATATATAATATATATATATATATATATATATATATATATATATATATATATATATATATATATATATATATATATATATATATATATATATATATATATGACTTTTGTCACATCACCGTGATTCATATACAATCAGTAAGCTACAAACGTCCTTTAATATCCAATTGCTCTACATAAAATAATATATTTTCATATATGTTACCGAAGGAATTTTTGTACATAGAGCCGATATCACTTCTCCCACTCTCTCTTGTGGCCGCGCAGGTTAATGCGTCCCTGTAGTCCTGAGTTCCTGTCCTTCGCTGGTTCGAGCTCACGGGACTGGCGTACTTATTCTCAAGCACGCGTTCCTTCGTCCTTTATTATTATATATATATATATATATATATATATATATATATATATATATATATATATATATATATATATATATATATATATATATATATATAAACCACAACGATATCTTGAACTAGAACCACCATCACCATAAAGCTGTCATTGTTGTAAATTTGCAACATATATTATTAATAACACCCCTTATCGTTCGAAATATACCTCAAAAATAAATGCATAGGGAGCAATGGCATAATACAAAAATTTAGTTTCTCTATAATTGACTTTTAAAAAAAGGATTTTTTATTAGCAACAAATATTTCTGCATCAGGAAAAACTAAGGTACATTATATTAGACTTAAAAAAAAGCAATTTTTTTATTAGCAACAAATATTTTTGCATAAAAAAATTACACTATTCAGTATTTGACTTTAAATAAAGGATTTTTTTGTTAGCAACAAATATTTCTGCATCAGAAAAACTAAACTATAATATACTTGACTTAAAAAGGGATTTTTTTTATTAGCAACAAATATTTCTGCATCAAAAAAAATTACACTATATTAGACTTAAAGAGAAGGGATTTTTTTTATTAGCAACAAATACTTTTGCATAGAAAATTACGCTATATTAGACTTAAAAAAAAGTTTTTTTTTTATTAGCAACAAATATTTCTCTATCAGAAAAACTAAATTACAATTTATCAGACTTACGAAAAAAGAATTTTGTGATTAGCAACAAATATTTTTGCATCAGAAAAACTAAAAACACTATACTTGACTTAAGAAAGCATTTTTTATTAGCAACAAATATTTCTGCATCAGAAAGCTAAAAAACACTATACTTGACTTAAGAAAAGAAAGGATTTTTTATTAGCAACAAATATTTCTGCACCAGAAAAACTAAATTACACTATATTAGACTTCAAAAAAAAAGGAATTTTTTATTGACAACAAATAATTTTGCATCAAAAAAAAAATTACACCACATTTAATTTAAGAAAAGAAAGGATTATTTATTAACAACAAATATTTTTAAATCAGAAAAACTAAAAAACACTATACTTGACTTAAGAAAAGAAAGGATTTTTTTATTAGCAACAAATATGTCTGCATCAGAAAACTAAATAACACTATATTTGACTTAAGTAAAGAAAGGATTTTTTTTACAGAGCAATAGCATTACTCCGTCTCTGACATACCACCCAGAGGTATCACCTATAAGGTCATTGTTTATTCACTCGAGGTTTTACGGACAACAAGAACGTCACAGGACTTCCTACATTAGAAATTAGATTATAAATACATAACACCTCTGAGGTCTTCAAAGATAATGGAACTCCTATTGCTTTTTCTGGCAGTACAATTTACTCGTTCACCCAGTGTTGCCACACCCACCATGTTTTTTGTAATGTATATATGTATATAATATATATATATATATATATATATATACACATAGATATATATATATATATATATATATATATATATATATATATATATATATATATATATATATATATATATATATATAGGGGAATTTAAACAAAATAAAGAAATAGGTCGTCAAAATCAAAAGAAATAGAGGGAGAGAGAGTGTTAATCAGAGAGAGAGAGAGAGAGAGAGAGAAGCATTATGAATTTTTAACAAAATGAAAAAAATAAGGATCGTCTTAGATATTGGAGAGAGAGAGAGAGAGAGAGAGAGAAGTTAATACCTTAGTTTTGCAGACCACTGAGCTGATTAACAGCTCTCCTAGGGCTGGCCCGAAGGATTAGACTTATTTTACGTGGCTAAGAACCAATTGGTTACTCAGCAACGGGACCTACAACATGTGTGGAATCGAACACATTATGGCGAGAAATGAATTTTATCACCAGAAATAAATTCCTCCTAACTCTTCATCAGCCGGCCGCGGGAATTGAACTCGGCCCATCGAGTGACAGTCTGAAACTCAACCGACTCGGCCAACAAAGGGGTGAGAGAGAGAGAGGGTCACCCATAAGGGAGAAAGTAATTATGAAATTTAAACAAAAGGAAAAATAATAGTCGTCTTAAATACTGATGAGAGAGAGAGAGAGAGAGAGAGAGAGAGAGAGAGAGAGAGAGAGAGAGAGAGAGAAGGGCTTCTGTAGTAAATCCCGAAACTATTTTGAAGTGATTACCGCAGAAAGTAATGGAACAGGAATTAGGGGAAACAAATAGACATAATAAAGAATGGGGGGGAGGGGGTTGTAAATCTTCCCCCTAGCCTAATTTTTTGGGGAGTACCGCCTGGGATAAATGGGTGCATCCATTTCCATCTGCGTTTAGAGGCCGCGTGATGAGGAGGGGAAAATGACCCCTCAAAATTCGTTTAAGAAATTACCTTCCATTAACAGTAAACAGCATCAGCCAGAATTTATGGAGTGGCATTAACTGAGAAAAAAAAAAATTAAAGTTTTTTTTGTATTTTCATTTAAGGGAAAAATGTTTTTCGCATGTTCATTTTATAAAAAAAAAATACTGTTTTTGTATTTTTGTTTAACGAAAAAAATTGTTTTGCATTTCCAGTTAAGAAAAAAAATTATTTTGGGTTTTAATTTTACAATTTCTTTTGCATTTATGTATATATATATATATATATATATATATATATATATATATATATATATATATATATATATATATATATATATATATATATATATATATCCATATATATATAAATATATATAAATATATATATTATATATATATATATATATATATATATATATATATATATATATATATATATATATATATATAAAGCCTATGTGCGTATGTAGAGAGAGAGAGAGAGAGAGAGAGAGAGAGAGAGAGAGAGAGATATAAGTGCAGGGTCGCTGCTCTTTTGCAAGATGTACTTAACCGCAACGATAGTTTTATTTTCCTATTTTCTTTTTCATTTCGGGCTCAGCATTCCATTTTGCTCTAAGCAAGTATTCTTGGGCCAGAGAGGTCATGCTTTCAGTGGCCTTCAGGGACAATTGTGCCCAATTTTTCCCCTCATTTCCTGCTTGAGCTCGCAAGCAAGCAAATACATTTCTTTCCTGACGGGATAAAATATGTCTCCTTTGCAAGCAGAGATGCGCTTGCGCAAGAAGTAAAAAAAAACAGGCAAGCACATTTCTGCTCTGACGGGATAAGATATCTCTCCTTTGCAAGCAGGGGTGCGCCTGCGCAAGAAATGAAAAAAAAAAACATATTTCTGCTCTGACGGGATAAAATATCTCTCCTTTGCAAGCAGAGTTGCGCCTGCGCAAGAAATTAAAAAAAAGCAAGCACATTTATGCTCTGACTGGATCAAATATCTCTCTTTTGCAAGCAGAAAAAAAATTGCAGTATTTTCAATCCGTAGGCAGAGATGCGCATAAAATATATCTATATTAAAAAAACTGTATTTTATTCTAAAATGAATGTTTAAAACCTGTAATGGAAATGAGTTAACACATGGGCCAGTAAAGACGAAAAAAAAAAGAAAAATAAGAATGTGTCTTTGAATAACATTTATTAAGCAAAAAGTTGGTGAACAAATACAGAAGAGATAATTTCAACCCCAAGAAACACGACAGAATGTTCGGTTCATTTCCAACCTTTTGATTTGGCAAGAAATCCCAGGCATGAGTTGTTTAATCACTCGCCTAATATATTAATTAATTTTTTTCTGTTAACGGCTATCTTCTTTCTGCATTTGTGTTACTTATTTCGAATGAACTCGGTAATATTCTTTGGAAGCTTGAATTTCAAGTCAATGGCCCCTGTGGTGGGCTCGTTCCATATGAATAAGGTACGTCTTCATAATAATAATAATAATAATAATAATAATAATAATAATAATAATAATAATAAATGCGAGGAAACTGAAACATGATGCTGTACCGAACTAATACCTACATCTGTGAATTGTGCTTCCGTTAATTCAGGTACCTGTAACGCTTTGTTCTTCAATTAGGCCTACCAGTCACTTACACATCTACTTTTCCATTTAGGAGAGCCATATGCAACTGGTTGAAATTGGAAGTAGCCTTATGTGTTGGTTAGGTTTAACTGTGCAGAGAGAGGAGAGAGAGAGAGAGAGAGAGAGAGAGAGAGTACAAAATGTTATTAAAGTTATTTTCGTCTGTGTGAAATAGGCCTATTAAATGTGCGTGTCGGGAAGGGGAAAATAATAATCAGCCTATGAGACAGAGATAGGAGAATTTTACTAAAAGGCTTTTCACGCATATGTGAATAAGCCTATTTTTTTAAGATTAGGAAAGGGTAAATGATATTTACAAACACTCTCTCTCTCTCTCTCTCTCTCTCTCTCTCTCTCTCTCACTCACACACACACACACACACACACACAGTTCATAAAGCCCTCTCAGATGCAACATGAACATTAAAACGACCAATGAACGCAGTAAATTCAAGAGAAAAAAGAAAATTGCAAGTTCTCCAATATTTGTAATTTTAGTCAGGTTCATGATGAAGTCGACACAATGAGTCATAAGTACGATGCTATGAACTCAAAGTGGTAAATTATACGTTAACTGATATCAATTTTTATCTTATAAATCACAATCAAATCAAAATTATTGGTGTTCGATAACAGTGGTGGGTGGTGGGGTTTAATTTTTTTTTTTTTACTAGGCGTATCACAGCCTTTATTTATTTTGAGTCTCTTGCAGCACTAGTAAGGTAAATGAAGTCATCATAATGCATGGAGAACGTAACATGTCATTTCTGCAGTATTTCTGTCCAGTAATAATGACTAGGTCTAGCGTTGGGAGGTACTTGTACTGAGCATCTGATTGCTTTTTCAGTTTATATTTTTTCCGATGTCATACTTACAATGTTATTGCCATTGAAAATACTCTCCCAATGCTTCTGTTCACATGATCTGTCACAAACAACGTCTGTCAGCTGTCGTCTATCGATAAGAATTCAAATATTAATAAAATAAAATCAAATGTCTTGACGGTGACTGTAATAACCAACGTGGCTTCGGGGCAGCGGATGACGTTGGTGCACTTTTGCCGAAAACATTTTGCTGTTCTCTCATCTGGAAAACAATAAACATTAACTTTCCTTGCCTCCATACAATGTAAGTCACCCTATGCTAGCTTTTAGTAATTATATTAATTATATAAATTTGAATGTATTATTCTCTGCAAGTCGCCATTATATAAACTATCGTTAGTAACCACCAAAGGGCCTGTTAGAACTGGCTGGGACTCCTGAAAGTCCTGATGAACGACTTTAGCGACAGTGTCTGAAAGACTTTTGGTGTGTGTGCACGCAATTCGCGGGTTGTCCCTCGTTAAAGCGAATTCTGTGAAATCCCTTTTTTCATTTCTGTAATTATATTGATAAATTATGCAACGGACAAAGGGCAAAAAGTTAACCGAGGCCTACGTCGATTTCATCCTTTTTAATATTTTATATTAAATATTGTTTAGTGACATTTTTATTAACTTTTCAGAGTATTTGGGTTTGTAAGAATTCTCGGATAGTTGTAGAGCTGGCTTACGTATTAGGGGTTCTTGAAGGGGTTAATATCGACCTAAAGAAAATTCTTGTGGTTTTCGGTATTATCTGCGTAGTATCATTATCATTTCTATCACTTCACCGGATACTTAAACTTTGTAAGAGGCAAATCCCCTATTAATTTCGTAAGCTCGTATCATAATTCAACAACTGCTCTTGTTGTAAAAGTTAATTATACTAAGCTTGTTTGTTAGCGAATGTTAAATTCTAATAATTTCGTGACATTTCCAGTATATCGTCCTATCGTTATTTATGGGTCCGTAAAAGTAATAAATCTCTCAATTACTATATTATACATCAAGTATCCACGTTTTTCCACCTCAGATCGTTAAGATAAATGATACGATAGCGATATTGCACCTATTAATTTTCATCCTTTCCTTATAGGCCTAGGCCTAGATACCGTTCCCATTAAATTTTGTATTTATTTACCACATACTGTATGTAATTCGTAACTGTACAGTAGTTTTCACTGCTGCAATGACGACCCTTGATTCTTCAAACAACTTAGAGAATTAATTTTCAGTTTTCATGTGAGCCTAGATTCAGTTCCAATAAATTATTTATTTGCTTTATATTGTGCGATTCGTAACGGTGGTTACGTTGTTACAGTGAGCACAGTGACCGGGATTCTTTTAAGCAACGTCAGGAGAGTTACAGCGTAGTTTCTGTACTGTAAGTACCCTGTGACTGTGCATTTTGTATTTTAGACTTTATATATATGTATACATATATAATATATATTATTTTGGATAATATTATTAGCGTCAGGGAGGGCAGCTTGCTTACGGAAATGTTATGATATTAATTCAGTTAATTTCTCCACCGTAATTGTCACGTGGGCCAATAGGTCTAGCTACAATTTAACCTGTGTTAGCATTCGGAATTTGTTTTAGGTGTACTTAAGAATAGAAGTTTATAACCGTTTTATAAATGCCCAATGTAATACCTTATTGTAGTACATGCTGAATTATAACTTAAGATGGATCTTTGTACAGGCTGCAGGCTAGGCATTGCTATAGACGAAATTATAGCTTTGTATAGGCTAGCCTTTACTACAGGCAGAATTATTGTAACAAGTTTATCGCTTAGGCCCAGTCGTCTTGCGTATTTTTCATAATTGCCGCAGCATTCTACGTATTTTCTGATAGGCCTAACCACAAAACTGCTGTAGGAACTGCTGCCTTGGGTATTTTTCGTAATTACCGCCGCGTTTTCTCGAATAGGCCTAATCAGCGTTCTGGGAACCGCTCGGAAAGCCATTCACAAATGCCTCATCTTCAGTACTCTTTTGCAGTTTGATAGTCAGTTACGTGTTCACATTTAGTTTATTATTTGAATTCCAACTATTGTTTCATTGCTACCGATGTTTAAAACAACCATAGAATATATATATATATATATATATATATATATATATATATACACTATATTTATGTATATATATTATAGTTAATTTGAGTTTTAAGTCATCTTGCTTAATCATTCCGGAATTCAAGAGAATTCAAGCAATCAAGTGGGATAACTGAATCGTAAGGAGCTTATTCCAGAAGGTATAATAATTATTATTATTTTAATAACCTGAGATGATAAGCTTCCTATTTAGTTTCCCCTTTTTGGTATCTGTTGTATGATCAATGCAGCAGTATTTACCTGGTATTATAGATAGATTAATATTATTTTTTATATAGATATAATACGAGAAATAATGGAACAAAGTACAGATATTTTAAATCCCTGAAGTAGGCTAGTATCAAAATGTGTCTTTACTTCTCAGTCTAAAGAATATTGTGTTGTACGTAATTCGGTTGTGAATTAAGTGTTATTTGTAATGCTACGTAATACCCAACGCTTGTTCACGCAGAGACATAACGCTACAGAGACTGTAGAATAACCAAAATGGTCTTTCATGCCGCCGCTGATGTAAAAAAAAAATGATAACATTATTAAAATTTGTGTGGCGCTTTTTTCTGCATGATTACCGTTACTCGAAAATAAATTACAATATACCTTACCAACCACCACCTGTGACAAGTCTCGAGTACAGTTAAGTTTTACAAACGCATTAGTTTCAGACATAACTCGGCGTGCGTCATATTACTTAGAATCCAACCCCTAGGCCTACTTTTAAGCCTGCTTGGACGAGACATGAGACCGTTAGTCCTCCGTGTGTATCACTTATTACTGTTCCTTGTTTAGTTTTTTTTTTTATATATTGCAGCCCTCAAGCCTCAGTAGGTTTTACTTTATTTAAGGCTAAAGTTCGCCATGATCGTGCGTCTAGCAACGATACAGGACGGGCCACCACCGGGCGGTGGTTAGTAGCCATGATCGTGCGTCTGGCAACGACATAGGACAGGCCACCACCGGGCCGTGGTATAACTTCCTTGGGCAGGGGCTCATACAGCATTATACCGAGACCACCGAAAGATAGAGCTATTTTCGGTGGCCTTGATTATACGCTGTGCAGAAAACTCGGTGGTGCCGAAGAAACTTCGGCTCATTTTTTGCTTGTTTATTCATGAGCTCAATTTGCCAGGGGAACCTACCACGTATTTTGCGATACGCCTTTCATCCCTTGGATAATAGACTGGGAGGCATTCACTGGAGAGAGAGAGAGAGAGAGAGAGAGAGAGAGAAAGCATCTTTTAAATACTACACGCTGTTGAGTGTTGGATGGACATATGTGGGTATTATAATTACATACGTATCTTGTAAAAAGTGGCATGTAGATTCTCTGGGGACATGGTATTATACTGTATAAAATTGCATTATTTTGAATTTAATTTTTTATGCTATTCGAAAATGTCTGTCACACTGCCTATGTTACTCCTTATCTTGTGAGCTCGGAAATAAACACACACACACACACATATATATATATATATATATATATATATATATATATATATATATATATACATACATACATACATACATCTTATTAACATAAAAAATACAATTTACAATTTTAGACCTGATGATTTGAAAAAGGGAGACCTTATAGTACTTGAGAAAGAGAGAGAGAGAGAGAGAGAGAGAGAGAGAGAGAGAGAGAGAGAGAGAGAGAAGAGAGTGTCAGTCATAATTTTGAAGCAAGTAGACCTTATAGGCTTTGATTTTGTTGATGAGAGAGAGAGAGAGAGAGAGAGAGAGAGAGAGAGTGTCAGTCATAAGGTGTTGAAATGAGTTATTTATGAACTGGTTTATTGTAGTGGAACGCAGAAGACCACTTTAAAACGAAAACAAAATATCATATGATGACTCTGGGCCAGAAATAGCTTTTGGGAGTCTTTTTTTTTTTCCAACAGGTTTTAAAGGGGATCCGTTTGCACAGTCAACTGGAGAATGTAAATTCGTAAAAAAGGTTTTACGAGAATATTTAAGTAAAAAATGTTATATTTTTCTCTCTGTCAGATTGTTTTCTTTGCAACATTTTTATATACATACATATTTATATATACTATATACATAAATATATGTATGTTGTATGTATGTATATATGTATATATATATATATATATATATATATATATATATATATATATATATATATAAATAGATGTATGTGTGTGTGTTCCAGCATAACTCCGAAATGTTTTTGATCAATTTCAGCCAAACTTGGCATACATATTCCAGCTTGCTATCTGGAAAAGAATACTGTATGGGTAAGATATCACTAGCACCAAAGGGCACCAAAGTGGGTAGGGGTGGGAAGGGCTTCCCTGAAACGGTGCTGGTTCTTCCCGTAGACTTAGTAACTAAATAAACTTTACGAGATTATCATACCTCATTTCGGTATACATATGACTTACCATCGGGAAGAGAATACTGTTTGGGTAAGACATCACTGGCACCAAAGGGGTGGGGGTAGGAAGGAGGTTACATCCATAGTTTTCGAAGTCCCTGGGATGAATAGTGACACTCCCAATGCCCTTAAGTTCAAGTTCAGCCACTATAGGAAGGGGGGGGTGAGAAGGGGTGAAAAATAAAATGTAAAAAACGACAGATATTAGTGTCTAATCCATAGTTTTCGAGGCCGCTGAGATGAATAGCGACACTCCCGATGCCCTTAAGTCCAAATTCATCTCTGTAGGAAAGGGGGGTGAGTATGGGTGAAATATAAAATGTCAAAAATACTGGGCAATGTAATTGAAGCAACTATCTTAACAGGAAAGGGAGAGAGTGAGAGGGAGAGGAAGTGAGAGACAGAGAGTAAAGGGGGTCTTAGAGAGAGAGAGAATTTATCAGTTGTCATTCAGTTTTCTCAGGCAGTGCCAGGTTGGTCAGCTAGTATCTGGTTAAAAGGGACAGTTAGTAGAGCAATCCCTGGGTAAAAGGGACAGTCACCACAGTAATACCTGGATAAATGGGACAGTCAACACAGTAATATTTGGATAAAAGGGACAGTCAGCACAGTAATTCCTGGATAAAAGGGACAGGCAGCACAGTAATTCCTGGATAAATGGGACAGTCAGCACAGTAATATTTGGATAAAAGGGACAGTCAGCACAGTAATTCCTGGATAAAAGGGACAGGCAGCACAAGGAGGTGTAGGAAATTTTTTCTAAGTCCTTTGAGTTTTCCTGGGCAGTGATTAGGGTATAATCACCTAGTATATATATATTATATATATATATATATATATATATATATATATATATATATATATATATACATATACATTATATATCACATTAACATCAGTGAAAAATAAAAAGACGGGCTATAGGTCCTGACTGGTTTCGACTTTATTTCCCAGTCATTGACGAATTATATGTATACAGAGTGTGATGCACCTATATGAATATGTACTCTAGACAAATTGACAATTTAACTCATTTTGGCGTGGTCCTGGCAAAATAGCCAGCCCACGGTATGTAATACAATTATTTTTTCAGATAGCTTTTGCCCAAAAAGCTATTACGTGGACAACTGTATTCCCTAAAAAAATGTGGGACCCCTTTTCCTTTCTGCAGATATTTATCCTTTTGGTAATACCGTGGTGGGTAGTGTCATATGAAAATTGTATATATTTCTATCCTCGATGATACTTGTTGAAGAGAATTTTCAATTGGAGGTGATGATGATAATAGTAATTAAAAAATACTCACAGTAGCACGAGTCTAATATGGAGAAACAAATTCAGTTATTTATGGGTACATGTAATTAAAATTGAATATCCGTAGAGGTTTATTTTAAAATGTGTGTGCCCATACATAACTGTGGATTTGTATCTCCAGTAATAATAATAATAATAATAATAATAATAATAATAATAATAATAATAATAATTTTGTGTTATTGTCTGTCTTATTTTATTAATCTGAGTGCTTTTGTTAGCGCTTGAGTACGTGCGCTGGAACCCGGCTCTGCTGTTTCCCCTGCCCTCCCGATCCCCCACCTACCACGTCCCCACCCAGGGAAGACAAACAGGTTTGCAGGAGGAGGGTGAATGTCTCCCATACCCTCCCTTTCCCTTACCTACCCCGCCCCACCCGGGGCGGACAAAGTGGTTTGCAGGGTGGGTGGCTGTGCCATGCCTTCCCTGTTGTCACCCAGGGGAGGACAAACAAGATCCACTCGGATTTTATTATTATTATTATTATTATTATTATTATTATTATTATTTTTTCTATCTCAGTCATCCTATTCGACTGGGTGGTATTTATAATGTGGGGTTCCGGGTTGCATCCTGCCTCCTTAGGAGTCCATCACTTTTCTCAGTCCTCTGTGCTTAGTAGACATCTCCCTCCTTCCTTTCGTGTTAGGTATAGTCTGTCTGTGTTTGCTCTTGGGTGTAGTGCTTTGTGTATTGTCATGTGTTTCTTAGTTTTATGGTCTGTGCTGCGGAATTCAGCCTTCGTCCACTCCACTACTTCTGCGCTGTATCTGATTACTGGTACTGCCCATATGTTTATGGCTTTCATCTTGTTTCAGGCGTTGAGTATCGCCTTAATCTCCTAATATATTCCTTCCAGATCGTATCCTTCTTCTCTTGGTGCTTTATATCCTCTCCTTCTATTATTCCCAGGTATTTGTAGCCTGTCTCATCTGTGGGTTGATGCTGTTCCGGTCGGGTGGCTTATCCCTTCAGTCCTTGTCACTTTGCCTTTTTTGTATGTTGACCAAGGCGCATTTTCCTATTCCAAACTCCATCCTGATGTCCCCAGATACAATCCTTACAGTCTGGATTAGGGTATCTATTTCCTTGATGCTTTTACCATACAGCTTGATGTCGTCCATGAACATCAGATGGTTAATTCTGTTGCATCCATCTTCTGCAGTACTTTTGTCACGGGAATCATGGCTATACGAAGAGCAGTGGAGACAGTGAGTCGCCTTGGGAGATTCCTCTCCTGATATTAACCTCTGCTAGTCTTATCCCAGAGCTTGTAAGTACTGTACTCCAGTTGCTCATTGCATTTTTGAAGGAAGCTGATGGTATTTTCCTCTGGCCCAAATATTTTTAGGCATTCTTTAAGCCACGTGTGCGGTATCATGTCGAAGGCTTTCTTGTAGCCAATCCATGCCATGATTCGGATGGTTCTCCTTCTCTTACTATTCTTCATTACCATTTTGTCTATCAGGGGCTGGTCTTTTGTGCCCCTACACTTCCTTCTGCAGCCTTTCTGTTGGTGGGGGATGGTGTTTGTATCCTCTAGGTAGTTGTATAGCCTTTCACTGATGATACCTGTTAGTAATGTCCACATTATTGGTAGGCAGGTGATAGGCCTATAGTTACTTATTATTATTATTATTATTATTATTATTATTATTATTATTATTATTATTATTATTATTATTGCTAAGAAATTCACAATCTTGTGAAGAACAATATGTGTGATAAAATCCATAATTATGTGACATATGATTGGATTTTTTTTATTATTATTATTATTATTATTATTATTATTATTATTATTATTATTATTATTATTATTATTATTATTATTATTATTATTATGTCAGCTCTCGGTCATATACAGTATACATACAATAGGAAGGTACATTTTGTATATTATATTAAAACCATTTACATGCAAAAGCCGGAGGGTAGTCACCAGATGTACCATTATGTCCAGAATTAAAACATCGTAATCCCTTTAGGATCTAATTAATTTTTCAAAGTTTTGGGAACAAATCACGTCTGCCCTTGAGAAGAAATCCTCTTTTATAACCTGTCTGTTTCACTGGCGTCACTCAAGTGAGCAAAAGAACAAAAGTAAAATGAATACAAGAACACAAGAACAAAAGTAAGGTGAACAAAGAAATGCAAAATGGACAAAATAACAAAAGTAAAATGAACACAAGAACAAATGTAAAGTGAATACAAGTACAGAAGTAAAATGAACAAGAAGAACAAAAGTAAAATGAACAAGAAGAACGAAAGTAAAATTAACAAAGAACAAAAAGTGAACACAAAAACAAAAGTAAAATGAACAAAGAACAAAAGTAAAATGAACAAAGAAGAACAAAAGTAAAATGAACCGAAGAACAAAAGTAAAATGAACAAAGAACGAAAGTAAAATGAACAGAAGAACAAAAGTAAAATGAACAGAAGAACAAAGGTAAATTTCCTAAGGAGCTAATTTCCACGGAGGGCTTTTTACCATTCGGGTCACTGCTTGCTAAATTGAGCTAGCGCATTTCACGAGCCTTCGAGCGTGCATGCGTGTGCGCGCGCGCGCGCGCGTGCATGCATGCATGGGACGTCTGCCTGCCTGCGTGCGTGCGGAAGCAAAGACTATGAAAAATGCATTGCAGCTCTCCGGTCCAGTAAATTATTTTTTTCCATTTTGCAAAGAGTAAAAGTTGGCATTCTGAAATACCATGCCAATTTTTGTCGTACGTTCTTTATACACACACACACACACACACACACACACACACACACACACACACACACACACACACACATATATATATATATATATATATATATATATATATATATATATATATATATATATATATATATATATATATATATATATATATATATATGTGTGTGTGTGTGTGTGTGTGTGTGTGTGTGTATACACATATATATGCCCTCTGTATCTTCCCGACCAAATTTACTACTGTGAATCAGTCATCTGAAAATGGCTAAACAATAAAGCTGGGACACCTGTCAGAATTAAGCTCATTTTTCATTAATTCTCCTAGTGGTCTTAGATATAGCCTATATATTATATATATACATATACATATAAACTTATATATATATATATATGAAATTTTTAATCACCGTGATTTATATCAATCATGTGAAGCTACAAATGTCGTTTAATATCACGCTATAAGTATCTCCGATGGAGAATTATCACCGAAGGGAATTTATATAAGTGATAAATGGTGGGTACCACTGGGACGCGACCCTTGACATTTTAACGATTCCAGTGGACGTTACCACCGCGCCATCAAGTGAATTTGATATTAAACGACATTTAGCTTCATGATTATATATATATATATATATATATATATATATATATATATAATATATATATATATATAACTTTGTGTCTTTGTTTAATATTTTTACACTGAAAACCCATTTTGAAACGCGGAATAAAAACTTACACTAGTCTCCTTATAAGTCACATGCGTCTGAATTCAAATAGAAATTAATCATAAACAATTAGATATAATTGTTTTAACTCGATTGGCTATTTAAGCAACATTTAATGGAAATAGATTCCTTAATAAATGCATCAGAAAGCCCATAACGCTCTCATTGCGTAAAATAATATTGTTGCCGTCTCTAATTGAAAGTGATCCGGAAATAAATAAGAGTTCTCTTTAGAAATTTGTGTCCGTTATATATTTGTCCTCCGTAGGGGGATAGCGCCGTCAGTGCACCTCGTGCGGTGCACTGTAGGCATTACTTGAGATTCTTTTCAGCGTGCTGTCGGTCCCCAGCTGCAACCCCCTCTCGTTCCTTTTACTGTACCTCCTTTCGCCTTGGTACACCTTTCATACCTTTTACTGTCAATTTCCGTTTGAGCGTTGAATGACCTCATAGGTCCCAGTGCTTGGCCTTTGGCCTAAAGTTCTATACTCGGTTCTGTATATTTGTCATTTTAAACAATAAATCTGGGATTATATTTGAGGAAAGCGAATCATGTTGAGTGGTTAATTACTATCATTTCTTATGTTGCTCTGTGCTCGAAAATGATCTAGAAAACAAATGAGAAATATATAAAATATATAAAATGTATATTATACATTTTATATATTTGCCGTTTCCACAATTAAGCATTGGATTATATTTGAGGAAAATGGAGTGTATCGAGAGAATTATAATTTTGCAGTTTGTCACAAAGTATATGGAAATATTTTTGAGGAAAATGAGTTATGTTGAGAGCATAATTAATGTAGTTGCTTTTGCAACCTTATATATTTGTCGTTTTCCAAAATTGAGCATGGGATTATATTTGAGGAGAATGAGGCGTATCGAGAAGATAATTAACATAATTACTCTTGCACAGGATTGATGATCATGATCTGATGCTTAATTACCGTAAGCGGAATGGCATATTAAATCTTCTGTCCCCGTGGCTACCTAATTATTGACAAATTAGATGATCTAATCATCTAATTGATTTTTTTTTCCAGCGTTAGGGACTTAGAATGTTGATTTTATGCATGTGCTTGTTGCTGCATTCAGACAGCAACATTTCGTGAGTTAACAAGTGTGTTGTTTTTTTTTAATCATATTGAATTAAAAATTGTATAGTATAAAACTGCATACTATTTGTAAAGAATAGAGAGCAGAGGTATGGCATGTTTTGTTTTGAAACACGAAACTGCATTTTTGGAAAGAATTGGTACCACAGGTAGGCCTACTGCTTATTTTGTTATAAATATGAAACTGTATATTTGGAAACAGGAAGCCCAGGTATTGCATACTTTGTTTTGAAATATGAAACTGCACATTTGGAATGAATAGAAAGCAGAGGCATTGCATATTTTGCTTTGAATTATGAAACTGCATATTTGTAAACAATAGGAAGCACAGGTATTGCATATTCTGTTTCTAGATATGAAACTGCATATTTGGGAAGAATATGCATTGCAACTTGCATTGATTGCTCACCTAAGTTGAAAGCTGAAGTGAGTTGTCATTATGGCATAAACTACTTATTTTCGACGTAAAACTACTGGGCTAGCAACATAAAAAAAAACTTACTGTAGGTGAAAGCTTCATGATGTACAGTAGAATTAATTCAAATTTGTTAAAATCATGAACCAAGGAAAGGTTTGAAAGTTTTATATATATGTATATGTATATGAGTATATATATACATATATACATATATATATATATATATATATATATATATATATATATATATATATTATATATATATATATATATATATATATATATATATTATATATATATATATATTATATATATATATATATATATATATATATATATATATATATATATATATATATATATATATATATATATATATATATATATATGTGTGTGTGTGTGTGTGTGTGTGTGTGTGTGTATGTATGTATGTATATATGTTTATAACACATAGATATATATTATATACACAATATATATATATATATATATATATATATATATATATATATATATTTATATAATATTTATATATGTATGCATTAGTGTTAGAGAAGAGAGAGACGGTATAATGGGGGACTGAAAATATTCAAGAGAAGTTTGGTTAGAATTTCGCCAAGTTTCCAAATGAGACAACTTTGGAGTGAATAACAGAGTGAATTATTTTTTCCCGAATAACAAAATGAATATTTTTTTTTTTCAAGTTAGTCCGTCGGGCATTATTCAAATGTCGGAAATAATTAATTAAGAGTAGATCTTGGAGTTTGAGAATAACAGGAACTCGGAGAGAGAGAGAGTGACAGATATTGATGGAGCGTGAGGATTGATCGGTGGTAGAAACATGACCTTAATTGAAATATAAATATTAAGACTGAGCAAATATTTTCATTTATAAAATTGGTCAGTTTTGATTCATAGTTTTAGATACGAACAATTATGTCGATTTTATTTGATAATAAACATGGTTTAGTTTTTATATGTGTATGTGTGTGTATAATATATATATATATATATATATATATATATATATATATATATATATATATATATATATATATATATATATATATATATATATATATATATATATATATATATATATATATATATATATATATATATATATATATATATATATATATATATATATATATACATATATATATATAATATATATATATATATATATATATATATATATATATATATATATATATATATATACACACACATATATATAATATATGTGTAAATTTCTGACTCACGTCGGGACCGAACCCCGGTCTTTCAAGTGAGAGGCCAGGCCGTTTTACCCGTGTGGATGAATTGGCAACGGCCTGTCCTCTCATTTGAAAGACCGGGGTTCGATCCCGACCTGAGTCAGAAATGTATTTCTGTGAAACAAGTTCTCATGTGCTCATTAATTCCATATATACGCTCACACACACACACATATATATGTGTGTGCGCGTGTGCGCGCGAGCGAACGTGTCTCTACTAGTAGCTTCCAAATCATACCAGAAACTCAATTGAATTTCCTTTAAACGACGCCTCAGAAGCAGCAGTATTTTCTCGCCTAAAAAGCTCTTGTTCGCGTTATCTCAGTACTATCAATAAAGGATCGACCTTCGGGAGCCAAAATAAAAAGAGAGACCTTTACGAACATTTCCCTGGGGATATAAACGCCGCTGTATCGTGAATTACTCAACAGAAAACTACGAGAGATGAATGACAGCAACGCAAAAACGAGAGAAATAGTTTCCAGCATCTAAATTCGAGTTGGAATTGGAACATAGACCTGAGGCTAAGGCCAGGACTGGGATCTATGAGGTCATTCCCTCCGATGCATAAATCTGTTATTGAATTATGTGATAAGAGAGAGAGAGAGAGAGAGATCCCCGCTGGGGGTTAGTACCGTCAGTGCACCTCACGGGGTGCACTGTGGGTATTACAGAAGGTTCTTTGCAGCGTCCCTTCGGCCCCCTAGCTGCGACCCCTTTCGTTCCTTTTACTGTACCTCCATTCGCATTATCTTTCTTCCATCTTGCTATCCACCCACTCCTAACAATTCATAGTGCAACTGCTTTGAGATTTTCCTCCTGTTACACCTTTCAGACCTTTCCAGCGCTGAATGACCTCATAAGTCCCAGTGCTTGGCCTTTGGCCTAAACTCTATATTCCATTCCATTCCACTCCGATAAGAGAGTCGGGCCGTGATATTTTATTTACTTGCTTTTGTTTGTTTGTTTCTATTTATTTTGTTTACGTATAGGTGGGGGGGATTTGTTAAATTTTGATATATTTTTCGGCTTGAATATTGAGGTTGTGCATTCACTTGCGTTTAGGTAACGGGAATTAATGTTTTTAGTTTTAATTGTTAATTTAACTAAAAGCATCAAACCTCACGCCTGATATTTTATCTACTCTTGTTTCTTTTATTTATTTGTATTTATTTTGTTTGTTTGTGTAGATGCGGCATTTTATTAATTTGTAGTTATTTATTTTGGGGTTGAACGTTCAGGTTGGGTACTCAGTCGAACTTAAGTAAAGGGAATGATATTAATTTTCTGTTTTAAATGTCAATTTATCTAAACTGTGCAAAATTCTCGGTAACTCAATGTGTTTGAATCCCTCTACTTTGGAAAGCGAGCTTCTTCCTTCATTTCCATGTTCAGATATCAAGAGTTTCAGTGGAAATTGTATCGATGAAATACATGGATATCCAGTAATTCGAGAGAATGAGGCGGCCAAATCAGTCTTACAAAGTATATAGAATTTTTCTTTATGTCACGTATTCTTATGGGAAACATTCATTCCTTGTTTGTGTACATATATATATATATATATATATATATATATATATATATATATATATATATATATATATATATATATATATATATATATACACACACATATGTGTGTATATATATAATATATATAGTATTTATTATATGTATTATATATATATATAATATATATATATATATATATATATATATATATATATATATATATATATATATATATATATATATATATATATATATATATATATATATATATATATATATATTATATAAAAACTTCATTCCAAGCAATCAAATACCAGTTTTTAACTATAACACATCTGTAATATTTCAACACTGTAGAATATTCGTATCATATACTCAGGGTCTCTCTCTCTCTCTCTCTCTCTCTCTCTCTCTCTCTCTCTCTCTCTCTCTCTCTCTCTCTCAGGATTCTTGTCGAAGTACTTCATTAAAAATAAAAATTATTTCAGATTTGGTTTACTTCAAGATTTTCATTTGTTTTCAGCTTTTCTCGCTCTCTCTCTCTCTATCTCTCTCTCTCTTCTCTCTCAGGTTTTTGTCGAAATACTTCATTTTAAACATTTTATTTTCAACTCTTTAATTTGTATATATGTTCAGCTTTATAAACACGCACTTTTCTCTCTCTCTCTCTCTCTCTCTCTCTCTCTCTCTCTCTCTCTCTCTCTCTCTCTCTCTCTCTCTCCAGCGCAGTCACTCCCCACACACACAATCTGTCAACCAAGTGGCGCCACCACCGGCCGCAAGCTTCTCGTGGCCGCTCATGAAATTTAATTGCGTTTTTCCTTTCCTTATCTTTGGTTGCATGCGACGGGTTTTTCTCGTATCACGGTATTAATCACTGGCCACTGAGATTTGCATATCGTCTTGGTGTCACGTGAGACCATTAAAAATTGTGGATTATTCCGTTCATATTCCTACAAATGTTGGATTACATTCCGTTCCAATTTTTTTTTTTATGTAATGGCGAATTATGCTTTCGAATGTTTAAAAACTGTGATTTTTTTAAAATGGCTAATTATGCTTTCAAATGTTTAAAAACCTCGAAATGTTTTTTTTAAATGGCGAATTATGCTTTCAAATGTTTAAAAACCGTGAATTTTTTTTTTAAATGGAGATTTATGCTTTCAAATGTTTAAAAACCGTGAATTTTTTTTTAAATGGAGAATTATGCTTTCAGATGTTTAAAAACCGTGAATTTTTTTTAGATGGCGAATTATGCTTTCAAATGTTTGAAAACCTCGAAATGTTTTTTTTAAATGGCGAATTATGCTTTCAAATGTTTAAAAACCGTGATTTTTTTTTTAAATGGCGAATTATGCTTTCCAATGTTTAAAAACCGCGATTTTTTTTAAATGGCGAATTATGCTTTCAGATGTTTAAAATCCACAAAATATATTTTGTTAAAATTTCTTAAAAATGGCGAATTATATTTAGTTCAAATTGTCACAAGTAGTGAATTACATTTGTCAAATTTTTTCAAGATAGTGAATTATATTTTTAAATGTTTAAAAATAGTGAATTGCATTTTCGTTTAAAAATTTCAAATAATGAATTACATTGCGTTCATTTTTTAAAATTAATTATACTTCGTTTAAAACTTGAAAAAAATTGTGAATTACATTTTTTACAAATGGTGAATTGCATTTCCTTCATTTTTTTTAAACTGTGAATTATATTTTGTTCAATATTTTTTAGAATGGTGAATTACATGTCGTTCAAATTTATAAAAACAGTGAATTAATTTATATATTCCTTTTTTTTAAAGATAGTGAACTAAATTCAGGAAAGTTTCAAAATAATACACCAAGCGAAATTTAGAAAATATCCCAAATGATACAGCTGTAAATTTTAGGAAATTTCAAATTCATATAGATGTAAAATTAGCGAAAGTTTCAAAACATCATAACTGCAAAATTTAATTAGGTTTTGGAATAATATGGCTGTGAAATTCAAGAAAGTTTCAAAATGATGAAGCTGGAAAATTTATGAAAGTTTCAAAATGATATAACTTCAGAATTTACGAAAGTTTCACAATAATATAGCAGCAAAATTTAGAATATTACAAAACAATAAAGGGAAAAAATTTAGGAAAGTTTCACGATAATAAAGTTGCAGGATTCAGCAAAGTCTCAAGATTATAAAGCAGCCAAATTTAGGGAAAATTCAAAATAATGTAGCTGCAAAATTTAGGAAAGTTTCAAAATAGCTGCAAAGTTTAGGAAAGTTTCAAAATAATGTCGCTGCAAAATTTAAGAAAATTTCAAAATAACGTAGCTGCAAAATTTAAGAAAATTTCAAAATAAAGTAGCTGCAAAGTTTAGGAAAACTTCAAAATAATGTAGCTGCAAAATTTAGTTAAGTTTCAAAATAATATAGCAGCAAAGTTTAAGAAAGTTTCAGAATAATGTAGCTGCAAAGTTTAGAAAAGTTCCAAAATAATGTAGCTGAAAAATTGAGGAAAGTTTCAAAATAATGCAGCTGCAAAATTTAGGAAAGTTTCAAAATGATATAGCTGCAAAATCTAGGCAAGTTTCAAAATAATGTAGCTGCAAAATTTAAGAAAATTTCAAATAATACAACTCCAAAATTTAGGCAAGTTTCACAATAATACAATTCCAAAATTTAGGCAAATTTTAGAATAGTGTAACGGAATTGGCCACATTGCTAAAGCATTTGTGTCACGGAAGTTGTTTGCATTAATGATTGCAGGAAACAATTTCTTTTAGAAGTGTTGTGTTTTATTTCACTGAGGTTGTTGGTGTCAAAAGATTGCAGGAAACAATTTCTTTTAGAAACGGTTGTTTTTATGTCACTGAAATTGTTTGCAATAATAATTGTAGGAAACAATTTCACGTTGTTTTTTATGTCACTGAAATTGTTTGCAATAATAATTGCAGGAAACAATTTCTTTTAGAAGCGTTGTTTTTTATGTCACCATTAATAATTGTAGGAAACAATTTCTTTTTAGAACGATTGTTTTTTTTCACAAATTGTTTGCAATAATAATTTGCAGAAAACAATTTCTTTTAGAAGTTGTTTTTGTCACTGAAATTGTTTGCAATAATAAGGAAAACAATTTCTTTTAGAAGCGTTGTTTTTATGTCACTGAAATTGTTTTGTAATAATTGAAAACAATTTCTTTTAGAAGCGTTGTTTTTTCACTGAAGTTGTTTGCATTAATAGTTGTAGGAAACAATTTCTTTTAGAACGTTTTTATGTCACTGCAGTTGTTTTTATGATTACAAGAAAAAAAATTTTAGATGAGTTTTTTTTATGTCACTGAAGTTATTGACGTCAAAGATTGCAAAAAACAATTTATTTTAGAAGCGTTGTTTTTATTTCACTGAAGTTGTTTGCATGAATGATTGCAGGAAACAATTTCCTTTAGCAGTTTCATTTTTGTTTTAGGAAAAGCTACTCAGCTTTCAGGCGTAGGAAAGAAAAGAGAAAATAGGAATGTTCGATGAGAACTGTACCAGTGGCTGGTATAAAAAAAAAAAAAAAACAACTCCAGGTGTATTCACAACCCTCTTGGTGTCTCGGCTCTTTCTGTAACAGTGAGGTCATTTCTTCAAATGGGATTCTTTTGCTAACTCCTTTTCTCGATTCCCTTTATTGTTATTGCTGGTGTTGCCTTTATGTACTCGCTTCTGGGTGGTCTTTTCCATTGACTGGGCGAGAAGGTATAAAAGGGATTATATATATATATATATATATATATATATATATATATATATATATATATATATATATATATATATATATATATATATATATATGTATATATAATGTGTGTGTGTGTGTATATATATGTATATGCATATATATATATATGTGTATATTGTGTATATATATGCATATGTATGTGTATTTTCAACGTGCTTTTTCCCATTTTTTGTATGGGGTTGCACGATGCCTTCTTTGAAGACTTTGATTTGGCTTTATAACCGTAGTCTCGATCGGCTGACCTGCCTGACATCGCTTAGACCCTATAGTGCATGTACATGTATCTTACCAGTCACCAGCTCCATTTCTCCCAGCAGCGAGAGACGTTGAGCAGTTAGGCCGACAGTTCGAGACGTGTGAGGTGTCTGTTATGTTTTTAGGAGATGTTGGAGTGGCTTTGTTTTGTGTGTGTATTAGTCTGTAACACCCGTTTTGCTTATAGCAAACCTATGATTACACACATAATGGGTGTCTACACGGATAGCAAAGTGTCCGCCTCTGACCGGTCGGCTGTGGATTTGAACCCGCGCCACAGACCTCTATGAAGTCCTAAGCTGCTACTCTAACCGACTTGGCCATTGAGGCTCTATATATATATTCACAAACACGTACCCGTCTTCAATATTGACGCTACATAGCAGGCTTGCCTTTACCTAAAGTATCAGCAGGAGTCGTTGATTCAAATTGTTGTGTAAACCTTTCCACTTGTTCTCTTGTGTAGAATAATTATTCACTACGTAATAGCAAGGATACGGTATTTGTTATTTTGAAGTATGTGATGTTATTTCGGTCAGTCATAACGAAACTTGCACGGACAAAACAATAAGGTTTTGACATCAGTCATTTGCGATTTGAATGCAATGAAAGGTCGAATCACCGACCTCGTTAGCTTGTACGTCAAGGAAGAATTACAGATGTAAATACATTTTTTTTTTTTTGCATCGAAGTGGTACAAGACCTGTTGTTTGTTGATGAAGCACAATAGGCAATGCACGAAACAGCAGTTGTTTTGAAGACTTGCTAATAAATGGGAATGCATTGAAATTTGAATGTCATTACGGCTGAACTGAACACGTGTCTATACACTGCACACGTGTGGGTCATCGATTCGGTTCACGAAGGAAATATCGTGAAATATGAAGAGTAAATGGTAATTATTTCTGTTCAATTGTTTTCCATTACATGCAACGATAAACAAGGAATACTCGGAAAGAATATTACTCGATAAAGTTCAATCCGCAGTGCCATCAGTGCGCCTCACGCTCTGCACTATAGACATCACTTAAGGTTCTTTGCAGCGTCCCTCAGGCTCCAAGCTGTGACTCATTTCATTCGTTTTACTGTACCTCCGTTCATCTTCTCCTTCTTCCATCTTACTTTCAACCTTCGCCTGAGAATTATTTCACAGTGCAACTGCGAGGTTATCCTCCTGTTACATTTTTCAAACCTTTTTTAATCTCAATTTCCCTTTCAGCAGTGAATGACCTCATAGGACCCAGGTCTTGGACTTCGTTCTAAATTTTATATTCCAGTTCCGCTCGATATGATCATTGTCATAATGCTCATATATAATCGAAATATAGTTTCCGGGTGTTTTCTTGATTACGGCTGATGCTAGGATGTTGCGTTGAAAATGAACAATGCCTTAATTTTATCTCGAGATCAGCTGACGCGAAAAATGAATCCCTTTTGGTATGTGATGTTATGCACTGGAAAGCGTTAGTTAATTTAACTGATTAGTTTGTGCAAGTAAGCGAATTCGGAGATTCTCAGGAGGAGGTGATACCCAAATACCAACCTATTTTTTGACACTGAAAATCATTACAGTAATGGTTCACCTCATTGTTTATCTATCTGTACCTACCTACCTACCTACCTACCTACCTACCTACCTACCTATCTCTCTCTCTCTCTCTCTCTCTTCTCTCTCTCTCTCTCTCTCTCTCTCTATATATATATATATATATATATATATATATATATATATATATATATATATATATATATATATATATATATATATATACATACATATACCTTCATATACATATACACACACACACATACATACATACATATATATATACAGTTTTGATGTGGGTGTATGTTTATGCGTGACACATTCTTTCCATTGTGTACAAACCTCTTTAGAACCAGTCAAAATTGCATGAAACACTTAACACACTCCCACAGTTTTGAACTCCTCTGTACAAAAAGGAGCTCATCAACTGAATTACGTTTTACTTGCTATAAATAGCAGCAAAACCCTGCAGCCAGTTAAAATGAGCCGTACTTAAAAAAGATGAAAGGTCCAACCTTTTAAGGGAGTAGACACCTTATTTGTCATAGCACTAATGGAAGTACCGTGTTTTGAAAGCATCATTATGGACGCTTAAAAAGGAGTTTATTTTCGGAAGTGCCTACTGTATTTAGTAGACCTAGTTTATGTGGAAGGCATTCCAGTGATCAACATCAAATTCCACGAGATTTCTGCGCGCGTCATCTTTCCAAAAAGCGTTCGCTTCGATTATGAATATAAAGTCTGTTTTGTCAAAGACAAATCACGGAACGCGTCTCCAGTTACGTCCGCGTTAAGCGGTGCACTGTAGGCATTACTCAATAAACTTCAGCGCTTATGGGGGTTAGTGCCGTCATTGCATCTCACGCGGTGCACCGTAGGCATTGCTTGAAGTTCTTTGCAGCGCCCCCTCGGCCTCTAGCTGCTACCCCTTTCATACCTTTTACTGGACCTCCTATCATATTCTCTTTCCTCAACCCTCTCCTAACGAGTGATTCACATTGCAAATGCGGAAGGTTTTCCTCCTGTTACACCTTTCAAACCTTTCACTGCCAATTTCCGTTTTAGCGCTGAATGACCTCATAAGTGCCAGTGCTTGGCTTTTGCCCTAAATTCTATATTCAGTTCAATTCAGTTTCGAGGAAACACTTGGATTTAAATCTCAAGATTATTAATTTGAAAACTTACAGGTGGCGTGCAAAGTTTGAGGTGTTTGAGTAAAGGTGTGTGTGTGTGTATGTGTGTGGTTGTGTATGTGTGGTTGTTTATGTGTGTGGTTGTATATTTTATGTGATCGTGCTGAATTGGGTGCGTGTTAACTTTATGTGCCACCAGGTAAGATATACATTTGTGAATTAACAAGAGGAATATTTCATGTCTTTCTGACTTATGGTCTTAGGTAATTTCTCTTGTCACTGGAAAAAAAAAACGAGAGATTTAAAAAAAAAATTGGTTTATCGTCACTTTTCAACTTTGTATGAAAATTATTAAATATCTTCATATTCTTTCATTAATATGCTATATTCACGTTTCGAACTAGATTTCATTTAAGTAAAAGGAGGCCTTTGAGAGAGAGAGAGAGAGAGAGAGAGAGAGAGAGAGAGAGAGAGAGAGAGAGAGAGAGGAATCAGTTCTACGAAAATGAGGTAAACAAATTATATACTTTTTTAAGGATAGATAAATTTAAGAACTGAATTTATTAAGACACTAGGATGTGTGTATTTTATCGCGCGCGCAAGCACGCATCCCCACACACATATACACATGCATACATATAAATAAATATTATATATATATATATATATATATATATATATATATATATATATATATATACTATATACTATATATATATATGTATGTATATGTGTATATACACTGTGTATATATATACTGTACGTGTGTGTATTATATATGCATGTACATATACATATAAATATACATATACATACAGGCTATATGCAGAAACACTTATTAAACATTAATAGACAATTAGATAAACATCGCATAAAGACATTTGAATATTTCCATTGAGGTACGCAGTTTAAAATTAGCAGATTTAATTGAAAGTTTAAAGATGACCAACGTTGCTCTCTCTCTCTCTCTCTCTCTCTCTCTCTCTCTCTCTCTCTCTCTCTCTCTCTCTCTCTCTCTCTCTCTGGTCGCATACATACAAGAATGGATGAATATGATTAGCATTCCGTGACGTGGAGCAATTATGCTACGATTTATTAAGCTTAAGATCAGTATTAACGACCCATTAGTGGACTCGTTAAGCGCGCATTATATTCATCATCCTCTAAAGGCAGTCATGTCACTCATTATCCGGATAATGATTAACGAACGGACCAAAGAATTCTGGCATTGGTTAGATCTGATATCGGGGTGGTTGAATGTGGGGACGAAGTGATTTGAGAACTTGCATTTTTCTCAAGTCTTGCAAATATTCTATTTGAGTGTCAGGTTATCAACAACAGGCCCGTTTATTGCCAGTGTTCATTGCTACCGAGTATCAGGATATCAACAACAGGCCCGTTTATTGCCAGAATTCATTGCTGTCCCAAATTTGTGCTCCTTGTACTTTTGCTAATTTATTTACATTGTTTTATATGTTTGTTCATTGGTTTGTTAATTTATTTTTTCTGAGAACTTGCGTTTTTCTTAGGTCTTGCAAAAAACTCTGAGTATCAGGGCGCCCGAATAAGCTTATTTATGAGCTAAGTAGATTTTCTACACTAAGCTATTCTTCTTGCACTTCTCACAATTTATTTGTATTTTTATATAGCCTACTTGTTTATTAGTTTATTTTTTTTGAGAACTTGCATTTTTCTTAATAATGTTTGCAAAATCTCTCTTTGAGTTCTTGGGACGTAACAACAGGCCTGTTTATGGCCAGAATACATTACTAACACAAAACTCTGCCCTTTTGCTTTTAATGATTTATTTACATTTTATCTCTTTGCTTACTGGTGTGTTGATTAATCTTTTAGTTTTCTGTGAAAGAAAACTATTGAGATATCTATTTGTCTGTCCGTCCACATCTTTTCTGTCCTCCCTCAGATCTTAAAAACTACTGAGGCTAGAGGGCTGCAATTTGGTATATTAATCATTCACCCTCCAATCATCAAACATGTAAAATTGCAGCCCGCTAGCCTCAGGAGTTTTTATTTTATTTAAGGTTAAAGTTATCCATGATGGTGCGTCTGGCAACGATATAAGACAGGCCACCACCGTGCCGTGGTTAAAGTTTATGGGCCGCTGCTCGTACAGCATTATACTGAGACCACCTAAAGATAGATCTGTTTTGGGTGGCCTTGATTATACGCTGTATAGAAAACTCGATGCGCCGAAGAATCTTCGACGCATTTTTTACTTGTTTATTATAGCTTTTAATTTCCAGTGATAATTATCCTGACAATACTTAGTCAAATTAAAGTGAATTCTCTCCATTTTAATGATTATCAACGGTGAGACTTCTCTTGAAACTCATACGCGTGGTAGTGAAAGCCACAATGATAAAAAAACATTAGTGATCATATCAGATAAAAAAAAAATCCAGAGAGAATATTATACATTTTTATAAATATAAAACATTCATTATTTTTATAGTCTTTGATGCTCGTTTAACACACGTTTACCTTTGAAGCGTTAATAAAAACTATTTTTTTTAATGATGTTTATATGAACCAGCATAAAACGCATGTCATATCTGATGTTTTGGTCTCGCTGATATATAATGTAATCTTTTCTCTCTCTCTCTCTCAAATAGTATAGATTATATTATCAAATGTTCGCTTATAATTGTTTAATCAAATGTTCTCTTTTACAGCATGAGAGAGAGAGAGAGAGAGAGAGAGAGAGAGAGAGAGAGAGAGAGAGAGAGAGAGAGAGAGAATAATATGCGTGCAATTTAGCCTTACTCCCTCAGAACACAGAGAGAGAAAGAGAGAATATATATATATATATATATATATATATATATATATATATATATATATATATATATATATATATATATATATATTGTGTGTGTGTATGTATATGTATGTATGTGTGTGTGTGTGTGTATCCATGAACCTGTTTCAGAAAGCCAATAACAGTCGCTGGCTAATATCCGACAATCAAGTCGGATCGAGTGTGTACCGAGGTTTGTGCTTGATTCTTGAGCCATTAGGCGACTGATGATTGCTTCCATCCGGCTCCTGATTGATGTCGGATGTCTCTGACGGAATGTAAACACGACCGACCGGGAGAAATACTGAAAGGTATTTCATAGGAGATGTTTATCATTTTGGTTGGAGTGCTTTGGGTAATATGTTTTATTAATGAATTGAAGAATAATATTTTAGTTTTGGGTAGCACATTGAATTTGCGAAAATAGTCCAATTCCTGGTGTTAGATTATTATTATTATTATTATTATTATTATTATTATTATTATTATTATTATTATTATTATTATTATTATTATTCTGAAGACGAACCTGTAGAATGATCACACAATAGAATGGTAATATTTTGTTTAGGGCAGTGCATTGAAAAAGCGAAAATATTCCAATTTCTGGTATTATTATTATTATTATTATTATTATTATTATTATTATTATTATTCATGGGATGAAAGAAAGCTACCGATCTGTATTTTAGACTAGCAGACCTACCCGGCGCTGCACGGTAAAAACTCAAAGCGTAGAACACACCCAGAACATATATTTCATCCCTTCAGTAAGATTCTGCGACTTTCATTTTTTGCGCTTTCCTCAGTTGATTGAAACGAGGTGTGATAAACCCGTCGAGTTTATTTAGTTACTAAGTCTACGGGAAGCACCAGCCCCTTTTTAGGGAAGCCGTTCCCACCCCCACCCCCTTTGGTGCCATTTAGTGCTAGAGATGTCTTACCCCCTCAGTATTCTTTTCCAGATAGGAAGTCATAAATATACCAAGTTTGGTTGGAATTGCTCCATGCATTATGCTGGAACATACATCCATTTTTATAGATATACTGTAGATTATATTGAACAATAGTTCTCTCCTCTGTTTGTAAGTTTTACTATTAACTTTTAGTTTTCTGTAAAAGAAAACTATTGTGCCGGCTTTGTCTGGCCATCCGCACTTTTTCTGTCCGCACTTTTTCTATCCGCCCTCAGATTTTAAAAATTAACGAGGCTAGAGGGCTGCAAATTGGTACGTTGGTCATCCACTCTCCAATCACCAAACATACCAAATTCTAGCCCTCTAGCCTCAGCAGTTTTTATTTTATTTAAGGTTAAAATTAGCCATAATCATGCTTCTTGCAGCGATATTGGATAGGCAGCACCGGGCCGTGGTTAAAGTTTCATGGGCCGCGGCTCATGCAGCATTATACCAAAACAACCGAAAGATAGATCTGTTTTCGGTGGCCTTGATTACACGCTGTAAAGAAAACTCGATTGCTCTGAAGAAACTTCGGCGCATTTTTTACTTTTTTCTTAGTCTAACCGTTCGGCTTTTAAGTAAATACGTATCCCAGGAAACACAATACATTAGGAACAAGTTGGATACAATAGTTTATTCATAATTAATTTTAATGATAAAAGTTATTACTCATTCATCGGTGCTCATTTTTCCGGAGGTCGTTAATGGAGGGAGGAAAGCATTTTAAATGTTTGCAAGCGTTCTTTTGAAGTTTTTAAATCATTTTAAATATATATTTCAAATTATTTTCAGTAATTTTCAATGTTCTTAAATTTTTTCAAAATGATTTTTAAATGGTTTTGAGTGATTTTATGTAGTTTTTATATGATATTGAGTGATATTTTTACTGGTTTTAATGATCTGTAAATGTTTAAAATGTTTTTTTTAGATTTTTAAATGATTTTTAAACATTTTAAGATTATTTTTAGATAATTTTTAAATGCTTTTGAGTGATTTTAAATAGTTTTTATATGAAGTTGAACGATATTTTTTACTGTTTTTTAATGATTTGGAGATGTTTAAAATGTTTTTTAGATTTTTTAATTTTTCGATGATTTTAAAATGATTTTTAATGATTTGAAATGATTTTTCAATGTTACAAGGTTCAGAGGGCGAGCAGGTTTTATTTATAATGTATTAAAAAATTCTCATTATAAAAATTGTTGAAGAGTGAGGTGCACAGGATATTGCATAGAAAATAAACAAGTAAAAAATGCGCCCAAGTTTTTCGGCGCAATCGAGTTTTCTGTACAGCATA
>NC_089763.1:26990994-26995994 GCF_040412425.1 Macrobrachium rosenbergii | reverse complement strand
GTTCTATTCTGAGGTGAAATGTTGTTCGGAATGTCGATGAATGAATGGGGAATTACATCTGCTGCATTTGGTGTAACTGGTGGGCTGTCGTGCTTGCAGCAAGGACCTCTCTCTCTCTCTCTCTCTCTCTCTCTCTCTCTCTCTCTCTCTCTCTCTCTCTCTCTCTCTCTCTGAGAAAGTTTCTGCTGTGCATCTGTTTACATACATTTTTCTTCTGGAAAGATATGTGTATGCATAGATAATCTTGGTCAGACTCTCTCTCTCTCTCTCTCTCTCTCTCTCTCTCTCTCTCTCTCTCTCTCTCTCTCTCACTGGTGTATCTACCCTGTTCCTGGAAAGATATGTGTATTCATAAATTATCTTGGTCAGACTCTCTCTCTCTCTCTCTCTAATGAGAAAGTTTCTGCTCGTATATCTATTTACATTTTGTTCCTGGAGAGTTAATGTATCTAAATTATCTTGATCAAACTCACTCTCTCTCTCTCTCTCTCTCTCTCTCTCTCTCTCTCTCTCATGAGGAAGTTACCATGTGTATATATATTTATATTTTGTCTTCCAGAAAGATATGCGTATGCATAAATTATCTAATCTAAGCTCTCTCTCTCTCTCTCTCTCTCTCTCTCTCTCTCTCTCTCTCTCTCTCTCTCATGAGAAAGTTTCCGCGTGTATATATATTTACATTTTGCCTTCCAGAAAGATATGCGTATGCATGAATTATCTAAGTCGAACTCTCTCTCTCTCTCTCTCTCTCTCTCTCTCTCTCTCTCTCTCTCTCTCTGACGAGTAAGTTTCTGCGAGTACATCTATTTACATTTTGTTCCTGGAAAGATATGTGTATGCATAAATTATCTGTATGGCTCTCCGTAAAGCGATTTGCATAAAATTACCATGTCAAAGAAAGGAATTTTCTTTAAAGTTTGGAGATGCTGAAAATTCCGTTTGATTAGTTTTTATCGTTGTTTTTTTAAACTTTTTATGTTGTTATTCCTTGACACGCTCACGAATGAATTGCTGTTTTTTTTTCTAGTTTTAATTCTCGTTCATCTCTTTGGTCCACAATTGAAGTTTTGTTATCTTTCTCATCTTTCTCTTAATTAATCTGTTTTAGTTATATTCTTTTTTATTTTTCCCGTTCCCTCTCTGTCATTCAATTGTCTCTATTCGTTCAGAATTACGTATTTATTTTTTTCGCACTTCTTCATTTCCGTTATTGATTTCGTTTCTTCTCCATTCTCTTGTTGTTCTCCTAACTCTTCTTTTCATCTTTTTTTTATCTTCATTTTTCTCGTCTTCAACTTTATCATCTTTATTTTCATCGTCGATATCAACTTCATGTGTGACTTGCTTATAATATTTACTGAAAGGACCAAGCATATAAACTAACAATGATGGACCCTGTAGGTAAGAAGTGCCGTCAGTGCACCACACGTAGGGCACTGTATGCATTACTTTAGATTCTTCGCAGCGTCCCTTCGGTCCCCTAGCTGCAACCCTTTTCGTCCTTTTACTGTAACTCCTTTCATATTCTCTTCCCCCATCTTTCTTTGTATCTTGTCCTAACAGTTGTTTCATAGTGCAACTGCGAGGTTTTCCTTCTGTTACACCTGTCAAACCTTTTACTCTCAATTTCCCTTTCAACGTTGAATGACCTCATAAGTCCCGGGGCTGGGCCTTTAGCATAAGTGTTATATTCCCGTTAATAATTTTATATTCGTGTTTCTAATAATAATAATAATAATAATAATAATAATTTAATAATAATAATAATAATTTTATGGTAAAGTTATACTATTTCCTTGGGTGCACGAAGATTGAATTTTATGATATTCTGTATTTTGGATACATTCGTAAAAGCTACACTACCTGACATTGCATATAAGTTCATCTTACCACGCAGGGGAATATTCTCGAGTTTATTAAAAGCATGAAAAACAATCGAGTTTTCTGTACAGCGTATAATGCTGTATGAACTCTCAGCCGCGGCCCATGAAACTCTCAGCCACGGCCCGATAGTGCCTGTGCTGTTGACACCTATAGCGATGCCAGACGCACGATCATGGCTAACTTTAACCTTAAATAGAATAAAAACCACTGTGGCTAGAGGGCTGCAATTTGGTATGTTTGAAGATTGGAGGGTGGATGATCAACATACCAATTTGCAGCCCTCTAGCCTCAGCAGTTTTTAAGATCTGAGGGCGGACGTAAAAAGTGCGGACGGACAGACAAATAGCCGTCTCAATAGTCTTCTTTGAAAGAAAACTAAAATAGCGAATACTGACATAACTATTGGAGAATTGATGTCAGTTGGACATAATTAAAATAGATAATCGGTCGCGTTGTTTCCGACTTAGAGTAGGTCACAGTCATTAATGGTCTCTGTAATAAAGGCTGTATTAAGAGCACCTGACCGGAGATTGGACTGACTGTAACTAACTGTTGAATCCGCTGCCGAGGAAATGTGAGAATTGTGGAATTGTGAGAATTATTTTTGTGTATAGATCTTCCGTTATGTGATCTAAATACATCCTTTATTGCAGAGACCCTTAATGACTGTCTCCTTTCGTTCCTTTTACTGTACCTCCTTTCATATTCTCTTTCTCCCATCTTACTTTCCACCCTCTTTTAACAGTTGATTCATAGTGCAACTGCGAGGTTTTCCTCTTGTTACACCTAATATTATTATTATTATTATTATTATTATTATTATTATTATTATTATTATTATTATTATTATTATTATTATTATTATTATTATTATTATTATTCTGAGGATGAACCCTATTCAGATGTAACAAGCCAAAGAATATTAGAATTTTGTTTGGAAAGAATCAACAGAAGTTAATAAGAAACACAGAGAAAAGAGATCAGATATTAAAAAAATAAACAAATAAATAGATAAAACTGAACAAATAAATAAATAAATAAGAAAGTAAACAAATCATTAAAATACAAGGAGTGTTGTTTTAGGGTTAGTAATGCGGTGCGTCTTCGCTTGAATTCTGAAACTCTCCTTTGGTGAACGTTGATTGATTGGATGACGAATGTTTCAGCGTAGAATCACAGCGTCCCGGTTATTCAGTCGGGAAGGGTTGTTCATTGTAATTGTCAGGGTTAATCGGATTTCGCGCTTTCTGGTACCATTGGAAGAAACATATTAGCTTTGGTTTACTGGTGTCGGAAATGTGTGGGTGTGCATTTGTTAGTGAATGATCGCAGACGCGCGCGCACACACACACGCACACTATTTATATATATATAATATATATATATATATATATATATATATATATATATATATATAGATAGATAGATAGATAGATAGATAGATATATATGTATGTATACATACATATATATGCATATATATATATATGTATGTATGTGTATGTATATGTGTCTGTGCGTATGTATACAGTATTTGTAAAGCAAAACACTATGTGGCGGTCACAATATTGTGCGTATATATACAGTATTTGTAAAGCAAAACACTATGTGGCGGTCACAATATATTTTATAATAGGAAGACTACAACACAACAAATAATGCCACAGTTCCCCATTTCAGTGAAAATCTCGGCTGTAGTCGAAGAATCGTAATTACACCTTTCGACATAGCGGTAGCTCTTAAGATTTTCAATGCCCACTGTTTTATTAGTGCCACTTCTCTGTTTATGAACGTGGTTGCATAAATTCTCTAGTATTAAGGTATCCCGGCCTGAGTTTTCGAATGAATTTGGAAATGAACCGTTGAATTGAGTCTCGTAGGGGAGGGGTAGTGCCGTCGGCAAGCCTAAGACGGTGCACTGTAGGCATCACTTGAGGTTCCATTCCTTTGACTGTACCTCCGTTCGTATTCTCTTTCTCCCGTCTTACTTTCTACCCTCTAATAAAAATTGTTCCATGGTGAAACTGCGAGGTTTTCGTCCTGTTACGCCTTCAAAACATTTTCACTCTCAATTTCCATTTCAGCGCTGAATGACGTCATTATAGGTCCCAGCGCTGAATGACGTCATTATAGGTCACAGCGCTGAATGACGTCATTATAGGTCCCAGCGCTGAATGACGTCATTATAGGTCCAAGCTCTGAATGACGTCATTATAGGTCCCAGGGCTGAATGACGTCATTATAGGTCCAAGCTCTGAATGACGTCATTATAGGTCCAGCGCTGAATGACGTCATTATAGGTCCCAGCGCTAAATGACGTCATTAATAGGTCCCACCGCTGAATGACGTCATTATAGGTCCCAGCGCTGAATGACGTCATTATAGGTCCCAGCGCTGAATGACGTCATTATAGGTCCCAGCGCTGAATGACGTCATTATAGGTCCCAGCGCTGAATGACGTCATTATAGGTCCCAGCGCTGAATGACGTCATTATAGGTCCCAGCTCTGAATGACATCATTATAGGTCCCAGCGCTGAATGACGTCATTATAGGTCCCAGCGCTGAATGACGTCATTAATAGGTCCCACCGCTGAATGACGTCATTATTGGTCCCAGCGCTGAATGACGTCATTATAGGTCCCAGCCCTGGGTCTTTGGCCTAAACATTACGTTCCACTGTAGTGAGTGCCTGAAAGCGCCCTACCACTATAAGATAAAAACAGTACACATTTTCCGCTCTGTCTTCCGTAAACCGCAGGAATTCCACGCTGTTTTCAGCCTCGCCCAATTCCTCATCTGCTTCTAAATACCTTCGCAGAGGACAGGGTCAGGTTCGGTGGCGTCGCTCGCTGCCGTCGGCGTCAAAAGCACAGAGACATTGTATTCGCCTGGGTAAACTGAGCCCGCAATTCCAAATGGATCGCTGCTGGCATTAACTCACTCCCGCCACAGAAACGATTTCATTTAGCCGCTGACGAAAACAAAGTTCTGTCGGGTCTTTCCGTAATTTGTATATTTGTGGGACGTTGGTCTGTTGTGGGTTATGGAAGAGATTCGCGTATTGTTTTTTGATCGTGGAAAAACCTGTTTGGTTTGTTCGAAAACATTGGTATCTA
>NC_089763.1:26973494-26983494 GCF_040412425.1 Macrobrachium rosenbergii | reverse complement strand
TTATTCTTCCTTCGCAAGCAATTACTGCGTCGGAGATAGAATCTGTAATTGCAAGCGATTAGTTTTGACCTTTTCCTGATTTTCTCAGTTCTTAGAAAAAGTTAGTCAGTGGTTGGAAATAAAAAATCAGTCTGGTAGAAGATGGGATGAAAGGAGAATTTTAGTGGACGGATCTGAAAAAGGCCGATTCAGACTAGTTTCATTTTCGTCGATGTTTTGTGATTTCGAAAATGAAAACTAACGAATATCTTTTGAGAAAAAACAAAGTTTTTAGTGACCAATAAAAGAAAAAATTAAGGCACTGCATGAGAAATAGCAAAGTGCGTATTTCCAATAGGGAGTGTACCTTCATTTTCTCAGACAGACTGACTGATTAATGTCCAATAGGAAATGTACCTTCATTTTCTCAGACAGACAGATTGATTAATGTCCAATAGGAAATGCATCTTCATTTTCTCAGACAGATAGACAGACAGATTGATTAATGTCCAATAGGAAACGTACCTTCATTTTCTCAGACAGATAGACAGACAGATTCATCAATATCCAACAGGAAATGTACCTTCATTTTCTCAAATAGACAGATTGATATAAATCGGGAAATGTATCTTCATTTTCTCAAACAGACAGACTGACAGACAGATTGATTGAATTCCATCAGGAAATGTACCCTCATTTTCCGACAGACTGACAAATAGACTGATGTCCATCAGGAAATGTACCTTCATTTTCTCAGACAGACAGACTGACAGACAGATTGATTGAATTTCCTCAGGGTAACCCTCATTTTCAGCAGACTGACAAATGATGATGTCCATTTAGCCTTATTTTCAGACAGACAGACTGGAGGACAGATTTAAATCCATCAGGAAATGTACCCTCATTTTATCTGAACAGACAGATTGATTGAATTCCATCAGAATGTACCTCATTTTCTGACAGAAAACAAATAGACTTTTCAAAAAATCCAGACAGACTAGACAGAATTCCATCAGGAAATGTTATTTTACAGACTGACAAATTATTTCTCAGACAGAGTGACAGGCAGCCTGAAATCTGAAAGAACAGGGATTTTTTTTTCATTATTTTTGATCCTTTATTATTAATAACAGAATGATGGAAAAACATTTTAAAGTTCTCCTTTCTCTTAATTCTATTTCCTAGCAGCTCATTCACTCTCTCACCCTCAGGGTCCGAGGTCTTTGTTGTTGTTCGCTAAGAAAAGGATTCAGACACATTCTCTCTCTCTCTCTCTCTCTCTCTCTCTCTCTCTCTCTCTCTCTCTCTCTGACAGTTTAGGGCTGAAAACCGCTGTTTCTGAAAGGCTTAATAGATATACCCGATGTTATTGGCAAATTGAAGTTTAAAGAAATATTTTATTGACGTTTAAAGAGATATTTTATTAAAATAGTTATTAACCAATAAATAATGTTACTCTAAGGGTATTGCTATTAGACCAAGGACTGGAAATTATTAAATTATTATTATTATTATTATTATTATTATTATTATTATTATTATTATTATTATTATTATTATTATTATTCAGAGGACGAACCCTATTCATATAGAACAAGCCCATCACAGGGGCTATTGATTTGAAACGCAACCTTTCAAAGAATATTGTGGTGTTCATTTGAAAGAAGTGACAGAAGGTAATAGGAAAACAGAAAAAGTGAAAAATAAGTTAACTAATTAAATAAATAGATAAAAACGTCAAAATTATATTTAAAAAAAGGAGAATTAATAATTAGAAAGGGGGTGAGAATTTGAAAGGTCCATTCACCGAGTTTCAATCCCAAGCAGGGGGCTTCTATCGCCGAAGCCTTCTCTCGTAAAGGACCTCATTGTATCCCGCTGTAAAGGACTTCATTGTATCCCGCTGATACAAGGATGCAGCTGCATTGTCCCCTTTAAGCCCTGTGTCCTTTAGACAAGTCCTGGCAGCATTCTCTGCCTTTCAGTCTGTCTCTGTCCCTGCTTTGTAGAGGGAAATGGAAAATTGCAAAATGCGTCACGTCTTTCTCAGCCACGTTTCCTCTTTTCTTTTAAGAAAATAAATGAATCTCTCTCTCTCTCTCTCTCTCATATTGTGGCGTCTTTGGAGAATAGTCTTCTTGTAAGTCTTAAAATAGTGAACTTAAGAGAAACCAGGCAGAGAGAGAGAGAGAGAGAGAGAGAGAGAGAGAGAGAGAGAGAGAGAGAGAGAGAGAGAGAGATTCTTGGAAGTTTACGGTTTGGTGTTGCTGGCTTGGAACAAAATATTCTGAATCAAAATAGAATTTTTAACACTAGAGCCAATTCCATGCGTCGTCTAGACAGCAGATATACTTATCCATTGACTTTTGTACAAGCATGAACTGCAAGGCCCCAAAAGCACAAGCAGCCGTTCTAACAACGCACAAACAAAGGAAAAAGGATGTTTTTATGAAAAGAAAAATTAAATGCTTTTCTGAAAAGGAAAATGGAATGCTTTTCTTAAAAGGAAAATGGAATACTTTTCTGAAAAGAAATGGAATGCTTTTCTGAAAAGGAAAATGGAATGCTTTTCTGAAAAGGAAAATGGAATGCTTTCCTTAAAAGGAAAATGGAATACTTTTCTGAAAAGGAAAATGGAATGCTTTTCTAAAAATGAAAAGGAATATTTTTCTGAAAAGAAGGAATCTTTCTCTGGAAAGGAAAAAGAATGTTTTTCTAAAAAAGGAAAAGAAATGTTATTCCATAAAGGGAAAGGAGTGTTTTTCTGAAAAGGAAAATGGAATGTTTTTCTGAAACGGAAAATGGAGTGTTTTTCTGAAAAGAAAAAGGAATGGCATTCCGAGAAGGAAAATAAATGTCTTTGTGAAAAGGAAAATGGAATGTTTTTCTGAAAAGGAAAATGGAATGCATTTCATAAAGGGAAAATGGAATGCTTTTCTGAACAGGAAAAGGAATGTTTTTCTTCATACAGTCTTCTCTCTCTTTCCACGACGCTCCTGTTCGTCAAGGCGTTTGCTGGATGGCTGAGGAAAATATATAAACCACAGGACAATAAACGAGACCATTTTGCCTCTGTACACCTCCTATGATAGATGACGCTGAGATGGGTTTTTAACGTGTTCTCTTACGCCTCTGACTTACTGGTGTAGTTTTTGAGTTGCCGGGAGCGTGGGGGTGGGGAGGAGGAGGGGACAGGCCGTCAATGTGTAATATATATATATATATATATATATATATATATATATATATATATATATATATATATATATATATATATATATATATATAGGTCATTTTCGAAAAGCACCTGTATGCTGAAAGAAAGCCTATTTTGAGTTGAGTCAAGAAATGGGAAGGAGGTGACAGACAGATACACGAAAGTACTTTGCACTCTGTAGTTTCAATTTGAACTGTCTCAGTGGCTTCAGCTAATATATATATATATATATATATATATATATATATATATATATATATATATATATATATATATATATATATATATATATATATTTATCTATCTATCTATCTATATATATATGTATATATACACATATACATATACACATACATATATACATACATACGTATGATGGAAATGGACGCCACGAAGCAAGTCACAATCGCAAATATTGAAACAACTATATTTCTTCATTGAAGTGAGAAAAAGGGATCGTTTACCTTTAAGCTTTTTTTGATTACCGTAAATTCTCAAATCTGATATTGCTGAATAGGAGGATATATATTTTTTACTTGTTTCTATAAAATTCTGCGTACTTTTAAAGTTTACGAAATTTGTAGCTAAAAGTTTCCTGATTAAATTCTCGGAAGTTAAAATTAATGTGGAATTCTAAAAGACAGTAAATGTTATGTAATGTCGGCCAAGGAAAGCATTTATTTATGAAAAGATACGTTTGTTTTATTTGATACTTTATGGCAAGTGCTCATTTATATGTAAGTAAGGCTACACCTGCCAGGCTAAGATTCGAACCAATACCTTTCAGTTTTATAAAGAGAAACGAATTGCTGTTTAAAGGAAGCATATTGGAAAATGAATAGTTATATATATTTTGTTGTATCCACATCTTGTTTGTCCTGTTGCAATTCCCTCTCTCTCTCTCTCTGTACTGTGACACTAACTAAACCATCAGCTCTCTCTCTCTCTCTCTCTCTCTCTCTCTCTCTCTCTCTCTCTCTCTCTCTCTCTCTCTCTCCCCTGTACTGTAGCACTAACTTGAAAACCATCATCTCTCTCTCTCTCTCCCCTGTACTGTAGCACTAACTGAAAAACCATCATCTCTCTCTCTCTCTCTCTCTCTCTCTCTCTCCACCACTAACTGAAAACCATCATCTCTCTCTCTCTCTCTCTCTCTCTCTCTCTCTCTCTCTCTACTCTCTCTCCTGCAGCACCAACTGAAAACCAACTGAAAACCTCTCTCTCTCTCTCTCTCTCTCTCTCCTGCAGCACCAACTGAAAACCATCATCTCTCTCTCTCTCTCTCTCTCTCTCTCTCTCTCCTGTACCACTAACTGAAAACCATCAACTCTCTCTCTCTCTCTCTCTCTCTCCTGTGGCACTAACTGAAAACCAGCATCTCTCTCTCTCTCTCTCTCTCTCTCTCTCTCTCTCTCTCTCCATCCAATCATTTTCGCCCCCTGCACATCAGCACTTCAGCGAGATGAGTTTTACAGAGTGAATGGGCAAGGAAATCCATTAACATATAAGTCAGTGGTACGTATTGACCTTTTGACCTTTTGTCCACGGGTTTGACGAACACAAGAAAGGTCATTTCAGTGGTTGGTAATCTCTCTGGATTCCCGTGTAATCCGTTTGGGGTCTGTCCAGAAAAGGTTTTATTTTGTTGATTTTTTTTTTTTTTTCCTCCTGCCATTTTGGTGTCGCCATGTTTTTCAGATTTTGTTTTGGGGAGTGGGATGGTCTGTTTATATTAAAATGTGTATGTGTATGTATATGTATATATATGTATGTATATATAATATAATATATAATATATATATACATATATATATACTGTAGAAGCATTTATGTATATATGCATATATTTATATATAAATATTATGTATATATTTATGCATAGATATTTTCCCCAAAACCCAAAAATCCTGACGATTACTACTTCAGAAAAAAAAACAAATATTCCGAAATCAAAGATTCCGATTTTAACGAGCAGCTAAAATGGGAGGAAGCATATCATCCCTACGAACGAAATTTCCTAATTGACCCTAAAACGGAACATTATGACTCATAATCATATTTTTTAATTTTCATATTTCGAAAATGAGTCGCTACTCTTTGATCTCTGTCCGAAAACGACTTTAAAACGGATGGACGTTTATCGTTACTTCTTGAATTTCGGAGATTTTCAGTCGCCGAGAGAACCCTAGTCATTACGTCATTATCATGTGATTATGCGATTACCCTGCGATTACTTATGACTGTAATGTGTGATTATGGTGATTACGATGTCCGTCGGCTATAGGGAAGGATTATTCCCAATTTTATTGGGAACATAATGACTCTGTTGGGAAGAGCAAGCAGATTAAAATCGCGAAGTCAAATTTGGCTGATGGGATCGAAAATGATTCTTGTGGAGTTTTGTGGAAGTTTCATGTCTTAAAAGTTCAACAGTTGTTGTGGTACGCCGTCTCTTTCTTCTTTTCTCTCTCTCTCTCTCTCTCTCTCTCTCTCTCTCTCTTTTCTCTGTAGGTGTCATTATTGCTGGTATGTATTTATGACGTACAATGTATCATTTTTATGCGTTAACCGGACATTGAGTCATTTAGAAATAGATGTTCGTCTGGTGATAGCCATTAATAGAAATATATGTATATATATATATATATATATATATATATATATATATATATATATATATATATATATATTGTTGTTAAAATTGTATCTAACTGATTATTCGGGTAAATCAAAGATATTACACCCCTCGTGTTACGCTTGTAAATTGCAATAAAACAAATATATTAAAAAAGGGGGTTACAAATTATCCTGAAAATAAAAGGGTTGAAACAATACAGATAAGCGGAATGAGAGGCGCACTATCTCAGATTCCTGTCTCTTTCCGTTCCAACTGGGAATGCCGTGATGATTCCTGAATGAAAAACTTTTCCACTAGATTACTCTCCGTTCCAGTGTTTCTCTCTCTCTCTCTCTCTCTCTCTCTCTCTCTCGTTCTTCTTCTCTCAGTTCCATGCTCTCCCGTTCTCTCGTTTCTCTCTCTCTCTGTTCCAGCGTTTCTCTCTCTCTCTCTCTCTCTCTCTCTCTCTCTCTCTCTCTCTAGATTACTCTCCGTCCCACCTCTCTCTCTCTCTCTCTCTCTCTCTCTCTCTCTCTCTCTCTCTCTCTCTCTCGATTACTTTCTGTGCCAACGTCTCTCTCTCTCTCTCTCTCTCTCTCTCTCTCTCTCTCTCTGTCTCTCTCTCTCTCTCTCTCTGGAGTAATCTGTGAGCGTTAGTCCCAAACTCTTCTTCGACAGCTGGCATGAATAACTTACGCCAAACTCATCTGGAGTCGAGCTTTTGTTGTTATCTCTTCCATAGATTGGCCTTTTGTCCTTTTCTTGATTCTTTTTTTTTGGGGGGAGAGGGAGGGAATACTATGTCAGAATCTCTCTCTCTCTCTCTCTCTCTCTCTCTCTCTCTCTCTCTCTCTCTCTCCATGCAAGTGCCTACAAATACACAATACTGTGTAATTTGCGTAGACGGTTACTCATTCAAATGTTTTATCAGTCAATAAATGGTGATAATCGATGTAAAATGGCAATAACATAAAATTTTAAGAAAGCTTTCATTGTAAAATAATAATAATAATAATAATAATAATAATAATAATAATAATAATAATAAATGGTTTATTTTTACATGTATCGTTTGAGGTTACTCGTGGAAAAAAAATTAATTTTGCATTTTAATTCTTTTTATTTTCCTTCCAGGCGCTGAATCGTGTTTTGTTCCAACAGTTCTCAATGTAAGTAGAAGCAATACTTATTATGTACTAGTAAAGATTATTCTTACATTACTTTATTTGCTTATGTGTCATATGCATATGTTAGCAGTTACTTTGTAATTCTTGTTGAATCCACCACCTTTGGGGTGTAGTGCCGTCATTGCCCCTCTTCCTCGGTGGCGCACTGTAGGCATTATTCAAGGCGTTTTTGCAGCGTCCCTTTGGCCTCTAGTTGCGACCCCTGCCATTCGTTTTACTATACCTCCGTTCAAACTCTCTTTCTCCCATCTTACTTTCCTCAACCCCCTGCTAACAATTGTTTTATAGTGCAACTACGAGGATTTCCTCCCGTTACACCTTTCAAACCACCTCCTCTCTCAATGTCCTTTTCAGCGCTGAATGACGTCATCATAGGTAGGTCCCGGCGCTTGGCGTGAAAAATATCTCTTGTATTTTTACTGTTGAAAAATGAACTTTATCTGTGAGGTACCTGTATTCATCTGATGCAGTCGGTAATGATATAAGAATCATTTTGGGGAATGATTGATAACTGAGAATCGGACGCTTTTGTTGCCCGCGATTTTTCTTGGGCGAGAGATTAATGATTCTCCTGATTTTTTTAAATATAAAAAAGGGTGAGCATTTGTCGGGGAGGAAGGGAAGGAGGAAGTGAGGAGATGGAAAGGTGGAGAATAGGAGGGAATAAGGGTGAATTCCGAATGTGTGTATTTTTCTTGGCGTTTGAAAACTATTACGATTTTTGTAGTCAGTACAAACTTATTGTTACATTAGCTCGTATTATCAGATGTTAAAGATTCTCAATTTTCATGATTTTTATTTATCATATCAGATAGTTTATCCCCTTTCACCAGTGGATCTAGGGTAGGGCCACCTGGGCACTTGGCGGCCCCCATGAAAAATAATGACAAAATAATGATATTGAAGGTTTAGATAATAATGTAAATGAGAAATATAAAAATTGGGAAAATGAAAAAATCTATTAAGAATATATGCATACATATATATATATATGTGTGTATATATACAGTACATGTGTGTGTATGTGTGTGTATATGTATATATGTATATATATATATATATATATATATATATATATATATATATATATATATATATATATATATATATGAAATTTTTCTGGACCCGCTAGTGCCCCATTTAATGTGCTAAAAGTTAATACAAAATGCCCCCGGGTGAATTTCTCAAAAAAAAAAAATTAATAATAATAATAAACTTCTAATACAAAAAGCTCTCAGCTCAAACAGTTTTGGTAACGCGAAATAAAACTGGTTACTTTTTGCGCCTACCATTCTGTCTTCTCCTGCTTTAGAAAGCACTTCTTTTGCTTTTAAGATCGCGCGAGAATGGAATGCGAAATGCTCTTGCTGCAGTCATTCAAAAATATGGTTTCGCAAAGATGTTTTTACTATTTTTACTATTTTTACTTTTCAAAGGTATTTTTACTATTTTTACTTTTCAAAGGCATTTTTACTATTTTTACTTTTCAAATTTATTTTTGCTATTTTTACTTTTCAAAGGTATTTTCAAACTTTTGTATTTTTACTAAACGTATTTTTACTCTTTTTTACCTTTCATAAGGCTTTTTTACTATTTTTACCTTTCAAAGATATTTTTACTATTTTTACTTTCCAAAATGCAGTCTTCATTTGGGCCGAGAACAATCTCTCGAAATTAGCGTGAGAATGCAATATTATTATTATTATTATTATTATTATTATTATTATTATTATTATTATTATTATTATTATTATTATCTTTATTATTGGTTTAATTTATTATTATTTTAGAAAATGAACCATATTCATTAGATAAAACAAGCATATTCACAAAAGGGGGCCATTGACTTGAAATTTCAGCTTTCAAAAGAATTAGGTGTTCATTTCAAAGTTGGTAACAGAAGACAATAGGTAACACAGAAAGATTATAAGAGATCTGTCAACTAGAAAGAAAAATAAATTGATATATTAATAAATAAACATAAAATATATGTAAAATATTAAAATATATATGTGTGTATATATCTATCTATCTATTCTATCTATATATATATATATATATATATATATATATATATATATATATATATATATATATATATATATATATATATATATATATATATATATATACTGTATATGTGTGTAATCTCATAGTTTAATGCTTTTCCGTGTATATTTCGTACATATTCATAGGCCCCATTTACCCTCCATAAATATCGGTCCCCTCTAAATATTTATCAACTCGCCGTTTTTTTTTTTTTAGCAGTCAAACAAAATATTCCCGAAACCGCACACAGTGGGAGAAAAGTAAACACTGTATGCAAATTGCCCCGCCCGTATATCCAATCTCCCTGATGAATAATTTGGAAAATTTGAAATTCAGAATAGGCATCATTTTTTTTTTTTTTTTCGTGTAATATGCTAGAGGGCCATTTGCATGCAGTCGGCTTCCTTTTCGGTCGGGGGTACTCTCTTATCTTGCAGTTTGGACGCAGGAGCCATAAATAACTAGTTTTTATGCATTCCGGACTGAGTAGCTCTCTCTCTCTCTCTCTCTCTCTCTCTCTCTCTCTCTCTCTCTCTCTCTCTCTCTCTCTCTCTCTCTCTCTCTCTCTCTCTGAAAAAACAACTTTCTTGATGCATCCCAGACTCACTCTCTCTCTCCCTCTCTCATAATCAACTATCTTTAAGCATTCCAGTCTCTCTTTCTCTCTCTCAAAACAACTTTCTTGATGCATTCCAGACTCACTCTCTCTCTCCCTCTGTCATAATCAACTATCTTTAAGCATTCCAGTCTCTCTCTCTCTCTCTCTCTCTCTCTCTCTCTCTCTCTCTCTCTCTCTCTCTCTCTCAAAACAACTTTCTTGATGCATTCCAGACTCACTCTCTCTCCCTCTCTCATAATCAACTATCTATAAGCTTTCCAGACTCTCTCTCTCTCTCTCTCTCTCAAAAAACAACTATCTTTAAGTATTCCAGGCTCTCTCTCTCTCTCTCT
>NC_089763.1:26968494-26970994 GCF_040412425.1 Macrobrachium rosenbergii | reverse complement strand
TCTCTCTCATACAGATAACTATTTTTTTATTCCAGACTAAACGATCATTCCAGACTCTCTCTCTCTCTCTCTCTCTCTCTCTCTCTCCTTCTCACTCTCTCTCTTCTCTCTCTCTCTCTCTCTCTCTCCTTATAGATAACCATTTTTATGCATTCCAGACTCTCTCATATAGATAACCATTTTTATGCATTCCAGACTCTCTCTCTCTCTCTCTCTCTCTCTCTCTCTCTCTCTCTCTCTCATTTATAATAAATATATTTGACATGTTTCCGTCATGTTCCTCGCAGCGGAATGCTGCTTCATCCTCGTATTAAAACATAACGATCGTTCTTTTCGTATACATGGCATTTCACACTTTTCGGCAAAAGTAGAGTTTTTTTTTTTTTTTTACATTACTGTTGGGCAAAGGTTTTATTTTTTGTTTTACCCCGCTGACGAACGAACAGATAGTATCAGGCGAGTCTGCATGTCTTCGAAATATTCGCTGTCGTCATTTTGCGTTGAAATTCGTTGGGAAAATGTAACTATATATAAAGTGATGAAGTATAACATACGAGTAACTTGAGTTATATTTGGTTTCACTTGACAGCGTTTTATCAAGTGCATATATATATATATATATATGTATATATATATATATATATATATATATATATATATATATATATATATATATATATATATATATATATATATATATATATATATATATATATATATATTCTATCCATCGATTTAAAAATATCATTAATCTTTGTCGCTTCTTTAATTAAAAGCTAATTTCATTTATTCCGTGAGTGTCTGTGCGCAGGTAGAGTTGTCACTGCTTGAACAAGGAAGGATGAAAATAATGCCCAGAAGGCTGAATCAGTTTTAACAGATCCAGAGAATTGTGTAGGGTAGACCCTGTTTCTTTTGTAATCGAGCAAATGACAAATAATTCTTCAGGAATACTGCGTCCTGGAATTCGGTTCTCTCTCTCTCAATTCGACTCTTTTCCCAGAGAGGGACACTGATGAGAAGGTCAGACTGTTGAAGAGTAAATTAGAAACTCACTCTCTCTCTCTCTCTCTCTCTCTCTCTCTCTCTCTCTCTCTCTCTCTCATCCTTTATCTTCTGCTTCCTCTTCTTCTACCTCAAATTCACCACCCTACACTCTTACACTTGTCAAGCTAACTCGATTTCATTTCTGAGGTTCCTGCATGAAAACCCATTTCATTGTGCTTTGGGGATGATTCGTATTACACATTAATATATATATATATATATATATATATATATATATATATATATATATATATATATATATATATATTGATTAGCTTTTTCTCATTTCCGTTTATGCAAATTGAAAGACTGCATTTTCATCCTGATGATGGACATCAGAATTCCCTTCGCGTAATCTCTTGTATATTACACACACACACACACACACACACACACACACACACACACACACACACACACACAAGCCCTCCCCCAATCCAACGCTAGAGAGAGCGAGAGAGAGAGAGAGAGAGACAGAGAGTAAAAAAATAGGAAAAAAATATATAATTCACTGTGGACTCTTTTACAGCCCTTCATAGAATGCAGGTCACATACCAGCTGATTCAGTGCTTTAAATCGTAGCGATAACTTTTTTTTTCTTCTTTTTTATCGAGGCAAAAAGGGGGGTGGGGGGGTTGGAGGTTTGGGAGTAAAGGGAAGGTGGTTTTCCTCTTTCATCCAATCTTCCTTCCTGCTCTACATTCAAAGGAAGAGCAAACCTCGCCGATGAAAATCTCTCAAAAAACGGAGAGGGTGGCACGGAATGTTCAGCGCAAGTGGCGATGATTTATACCGATGGGTCTTACAAGTTTTTTTTTTTTTTCAATAGTTCTGTTGCTGTTTCCGTTCGCGCATTTTTCTTGTACGGACTGTTTTTTTCGATATTGCGACTGGGTGACTTGTAATAACTTTTATAATTGGGTGGATGCTAATTGCGACGTTATTCAATGTTTTCTTTCTTGTAGCCATATGATATGTGGTTGGTTGCGCATTGATCAAAATGTCAACAATCCTCCAACTCTCTCTCTCTCTCTCTAAGTCATGTCAGAATAAATTTCACCATGCTTCTGCGCAGTCTCTCTCTCTCTCTCTCTCTCTCTCTCTCTCTCTCTCTCTCTCTCTCTGCGTCAATAACCTAGGTGTTGTGACGAAAGTTTTAGTAGTTGTAATCATTCAATCTCTCTTCTCTCTCTCTCTCTCTCTCTCTCTCTCTCTACAATAATACGAATCTTTTCCACCTTATCCACAGTAACAAGGTCTCTCTTACACACACTCACACACATAGACACACACACATACACACACATACCGACATACAAACACACATCACACATAGACATACACACACACCAAAATACCTCACCTCTTTGATCTCATAGTGTACCGGAACGAAAAAAAAAATAAAAAATAAAAAGAAATCCTTCTTTTTAAGAGGGGAGATTTAGCCCGGGTA
>NC_089763.1:26960994-26963494 GCF_040412425.1 Macrobrachium rosenbergii | reverse complement strand
TGTAAATCATGGTCTCATTTCAGTTTGACTAATCCTCCGGTGGCTTTGGAAAATTAGATGATTTGAGTCACCGGAGAGTGTTGATGGTGAGCAAAATATAAAGTGCGTTTTATACTTTCAGATTTTTATACGCTCAGATTTTTATACCTTCAGATTTTTGTACTTTCAGCTTTTTATACTATTCCGATTTTTATGCTTTCAGATTTTTATACCTTCAGATGTTTATATTTTCACATTTTTGTACCTTCAGATTTTTGTACTTTCAGATTCTTATACCTTCAGATTTTTATCCTTTCAGATTTTTTATTAATTTCAGATTTTTATACCTTCAGATTTTTATACCTTTAGAGTTTTATACTTTAAGATTTTTATACTCTGAGATTTTTATACTCTGAGATTTTTATACCTTCAGATTTTTATACCTTCAGATTGTTATACTTTCAGATTTTTATACCTTCAGATTTTCAGACTTTAAGGTTTTTATACCTTCAGATCAAAGTTTTATACTCAGGTTTTTATACTTTCGAATTGTTATACTTTCATATTTTCAGACTTTTAAGATTTTTATACCTTCAAATTTTTGTACCTTCATATCAAATTTTTGTACTCAGGTTTTTATACCTTCGGATTGTTATACTTTCAGATTTTTATACTTCCGGATTTTTATAGCTTCAAATTCTTTTTTTTACCTTCAAATTTCACGGTTGCATAACAGCTCAGATTGAACAGACTTCAACATTTCCCCTTAGACACCAATTGAATATTCAGTCATTCGTTTGCGTCATTCTGAATGACATTTCGGTGATGACTGAATTATTCTTTCGATCTGTCTCGACATTTGTTTTTTTTTTTTATTATTGTCTGGAGTTACGAGATGATAATTCGGTGGAAATATGTCTCTCCTTTTATACACTAGTTGAAATTCGTCCTTTTATATAATTGTGTATTCTATGTATGTATGTATGTACTGTATATGTGTGTGTGTCTATATATGTATATATATATATATATATATATATATATATATATATATATATATATATATATATATATAAAGAGAGAGAGAGAGAGAGAGAGAGAGAGAGAGAGGGGGGATTTAATTATAGTGTGTTGTGTACATTCATGAGTAAATTGTTCTTCATGTTATTGAACATAAATTTTCCATCATTGGAACCCAGATAGAAATACCAGCCACTTAAGTAAGGTGAATGTTGAGTCGACCACCACGAGTGTTTTGCAACTGTCGTTTGCAAAGACTTAAACTGCAATTCATAGCCACAGGAGGGAACAGAAAGGCCAGTCCATTTTATATTTAAAACTGTCTGCAGTCAAAGAGGGAAGAAATACATTAATGCCCGAAATTCTCAAAAGGAAAAAAAAAAAAAAAAAAATAAAGGTTCTTAGTCATAGAGCTGAGGACCGTCTGAGCTTCTCTTAATGAAGTTCTTTGTACTTGCATGCATGAGATGCAAGCATGTTTCAGAATTTTAATAAGAAACAGAAGATGAGATAAGAGATCTCTCTCTCTCTCTCTCTCTCTCTCTCTCTCTGAAGAAGATAAAAATGCTCTTCTCTCTCTCTCTCTCTCAAGAAGATAAAACGTACTCTCTCTCTCTCTCTCTGTCTGCCCCTCTCTTCAAGAAGATAAAACGTACTCTCTCTTCTCTCTCTCTCTCTCTCTCTCTCTCAAGAAGATAAAATGTACTTCTCTCTCTCTCTCTCTCTCTCTCTCTCTCTCTCTCTCAAGAAGATAAAACGTACTCTCTCTCTCTCTCTCTCTCTCTCCCTGAATAAAATAAAACGCACCTCTGTCTCTCTCTCTCTCAAGAAGATAAATGTACTCTCTCTCTCTCTCTCTCTCTCTCTCTCTCTCTCTCTCTCTCTCACACCTTGATTATTTGATTACCTCTCGGATGAAATCTGTAAAAATAATCAAACGTCGGAGGCATTGTAACTTATTATGGAGTTCTGTTTGAAATCAAATATTTGGATTTGGCGAAGCGTTCGAGGTAAAAGCTCTCCTCTTCACCAGCCTTGCCAGGAAACAAACACTCGAGGAGAATGTTCTTTAAAAATGAGAAGATGAGATGAGGAGAATCGTTGGAATGCGAAGGAGGTAGGGAAAAGATTCTGAACTAATTGAATTTAGGCTTTACGGTAATTTCGCTGTTTTTGTACTGGAGAAGTTAATGGAAGCAGCTCAGTTGTGCTCATATCATTCTTACCGTAGGCATTCCTCAAGGTTCTTTGCAGCGTCCCTTCGGCTCGTAGCTGAACCTCTTTCATTCCTTTGACTGTACCTCCGTTCATATTCTCTTTTTTCCATCTGACCTTCCACCCTCTCTAACTGTTGTCTCCTAGTGCAACTGCAAAGTTTTACTCCTGTTACGCCTTTCAACCCTTCTGGCTGTCAGTTTCCCTTTCAGCTCTGAATGACCTCATAGGCCCCGGTGCTTGGCCTATGGCGTAAATTCTGTATTCCTATCTTCCTTAATCATTC
>NC_089763.1:26923494-26955994 GCF_040412425.1 Macrobrachium rosenbergii | reverse complement strand
TAATATGCGATAACGCACATTAGCAATGTCCATAGCTACATCAAAGGAAGAAGACCAGCTTGGTCTAATCTTCCTCGTCGTGCTAATCGTCACTTTCCAATCATCAGAATCAGTAATCAAATTCATCTTCGGTGTTTAAGAAACTTGAAAAGCCCGATAATGGTTCCGGGGAACTGGGGTGGAAATGTACTTTCGAAGCCTATCAATCAATCCATTATTACTGAAATCATCTTATTCTGGAGTCCTTAGAAAAATGAATCTTTTCTTGATTGAAGAAAAAACGAAAGTTATCATCAGCCGTATGGTGCACAAAACATCTAGTTGAATACTAAAAGGGACGTTATCTTTTTTTTTTAGTATGTTTCTTTTTGTGATATGAGTAAAATGAAAACACATTCCGGGGAAAATATAAATATTTACGAAGGTTTGTATTTTACATAATGCAGTCAATGTATTTATCCGGAGTTAGGTTCAGTCATCACCAGGATTTATAAACCAAACAGAGTACTAATGGACGTTAACTATTTGCGTTTGAGTTGACAGAATTATCATGATCAACTTATTGAGTTTGTTTGTTGCACAGGGTAGAAAAATGTGATTTTTCTAGCTTTTGATAAGCGATTAAATACCTTTTTTTTTTTTTTAGTTGTCTATAAAAGAAAGCTATTGCGCCGCTTTGTCTGTCCGTCTGCAGTTTATTCTGTCCGCACTTTCCTGTTCACCCTCAGATCTTGAAAACTACTGAGGCTAGAGTGCTGCAAATTGGCATGTTGATCATCCACCCTCCAATCATCAAACATACCAAATTGCAGCCCTCTAACCTCAGTAATTTTGATTTTATTTAAGGTTAAAGTTAGCCATGAACGTGCTTCTGGCAGCGATGTAGAATAGGCCACCACCAGGCTGTGGTTAAAATTTCATGGGCCGCGGTTCATACAGCATTATACCGAGACCACCGAAAGACAGATGTATTTTCGGTGGCCTTGATTATATGCTGTAGCGGCTGTAGAGAAAACTCGATTGCGCCGAAGAAACTTCTGCGCATTTTTCACTTGTTTAAAGGTGTAGAGTGTAAAACAATAAACAAAGGCTTTCATTCAGTAGATTTAGCCCGCACGACGAAAATAGCGTCGTGGAATGGCGTTCGCGCATGCGCGGATCCTTCGACTTGTCGATATTGAGGAAAGTCAAATTCTTGGCTTTCGTATTATCGTGAAAAATTGGGACTTGGTCCACAGTGACAGTTTCTGAAAGACTTTTATTCCTCTTCCGGTGTTGTGGGAAAATTAATTTACAGGGGAATTGCTGTTTTCATATTTACTTTTATGTTGAAGTTTATGATGGTGTATTTTGCCTTTATAAAAGATATTCTTTTAGAAATATATTTTTATTTTATCTATGTAGTGTGAAGAGTTGAAGGTATATTTTTGTGGCCGTGTTGCATTCTTGATTCGCTTATTTGTTTGTAAATTATATATAATATTAATATAAAATATATATAATATATATATATATATATATATATATATATATATATATATATATGTATGTATTTAATCATTTATTTATTTGTGTGTATGTTTGTGACGTATTACATACACTTTTATCACACATTTTATATGTATACATACATATATGAGATATATATATATATATATATATATATATATATATATATTATATATACAATATATAGAGTCTTTAAGAAATAGAAAAAATCGTTGAAACCCCTTTTGCAACAGGATTACGAATAAAAGATGAGTCCTCAAAGCAAAAAAAAAAAAGAAAAAAGAAAAAACAATAACATAACATTGGCAAATACATGAGCCCGTCCATTCGTTCGTTTACATATCTGATTACATATCTGATCATTGTAGAATAATGACACGTTCATTATGCAGTTCCTCATCATTTCCTCTTGCCTTTCTCTCGTCCCATCCTTCACGGCGACGTGACCTCCTCCTCCTCCTCCTCCTCCTCCTCCTCTTCCTGTCCCCAGAGTTGCATGTTGCTGAAATCAACCAGAAATGATTGAATCCCAGGACAAAGGCAAATGTCATCTTGGATATTCCTCAGTTTGGGGCTTTGCCCTAGCGGGGTGTGAAAATTATTTACAGCAAATGATTTGGAAATTATTCGCAGCATTGATTTGGAAATTATATGCAGCAATGACTGAGAAATTGTTTGCAGCAATGATTTGGGAATTATTTGCAGAACTGATTTGGAATTTATTTGCAGCAATGATTTGGGAATTATTTGCAGCAATGATTTGGAAATTATTTGCAGCAATGATTTGGAAATTATTTGCAGCAATGATTTGGAAATTATTTGCAGCAAATAATTTGGAAACTATTCGCAGCAAATGGTCTGAAAGCTATTTGTTGTAAATTATTTGAAAAGTATTTGCAGCATATTATTTGAAATTATTTGCAGCAAATTATTTGAAAATTATTCGCAGCAAATGGTCTGAAAGTTATTTGCAGCAGATTATTTGAAAATTATTGGTAGCAAATGATTCGAAAATTATTTTCAGCAAATGGTCTGAAAATCATTTGCAGCATGTGGTCTGAAAATGATTTGTAACAAATATGAAAATTATTTGCAGCAGATGATTTGGAAATGATTTGTAGCAAATTTACAAATTATTTGCATCAAATAATTTGAAATTATTTGCGGGAAATAATTTTTAAATTATTTGCAGCAAAGGGTCTGAAAATTATTTCCAGCTAATGATTTGAAGATTATTTGCAGCAAATGGTTTGGAAATATTTAACAGTTTCAACTGGTTTACCTCCGATGGAGAATGTTTGGCTTTCATATTAATTTAGTCAGCGTTTTGAGACGATCGAGCGGATTTTGAGTTGGAACTGCAGAAATTCAAGCGAAGATGCAATGCGTTACTACCCTAATACAATTCTTGTATTTTAATAATGTACTTGTATTGTTTCATCTCATATGGAATAAAAATTAACCTTATTTCAAAAAAACCATTTTCTTACCCAGACTTTGAACATCGGCTAGTTATTATCAAATATCAGCCCTGATAAGAAGAAAATAATAAGAATTGAAAAGAACATATATAAAATGAATTCCACTGTTGCTGCCATTCTCTTTAACAAAACTTAATAATAATAATAATAATAATAATAAATAGGCTAAATTGTCTGGCATTTTTTTAATGAACTGTTGATAAGACTTAACACCTGACTGAATGCATGCTAAATGAATTTTGAATCTGAATCAACATTGGATCAAACTTGTTAGCAAATGTCGTCTGCCCTGAATCACATATTTAAGAAAAGAGCAAAGAAGATGGTCAATATTTCCCATATCAATTAATTACGTCATTGGTACTGTACATTTTTTTTCTTTATTATGCATAAAGGGGTGTTCAATAATTTTAGTTTTCTGAAAAGAAAACTATTGTGCCGGCTTTGTCTGTCCGTCCGCACTTTTTTCTGTCCGCCCTCAGAGCTTAAAAACTACAGAGGCTAGGGGGCTGCAAATTGGTATGTTGATCATCCACCCTCCAATCATCAAACATCCTAAATTGCAGCCCTCTAGCCTTAGTGGTTATATTTTATTTAAGGTTAAATTTAGCCATAATGGTGCGTCTGGCAACGATATAGGATAGGCCACCACCGGGGCGTGGTTAAAGTTTCATGGGCCGCGGCTCATGCACCATTATACCGAGACAACCGAAAGATAGATCTATTTTTGGTGGCTTTGATTATACGCCGTAGCGGCTGTGCAGAAAACTCGATTGCGCCGAAGAAACTTCGGCGCATTTTTTACTTGTTTTATTTTTTCTGTTACCGTGCACAGAGGCGTTAAAAAGAAATTTTGTAAGACAAAACAAGAAATATAAATATAAGTTCTTGTGATTCATTGCTTGGGTCAATTTGACAAGAGTACCAGTTGCCCAAAGGGTCGAAAAAAGGTTTCTGGAGCACTTTTAAGATTAAATAAAAATATGACTTAGTGTGAAGAGCGAAAGCAATTATGAGTTTAGTGAATATGCAGTGCAGTGATTGCGGTTATCTGAAGTCTACGCTTTATTTGAAACGTTCGGATTCAGGCATTTAGGGGTCCATTAAACCCTGGGATTCAGGGCATAGTAAGCTTAATTGAATCCTATATCAGAACGCGAGGCGTTGGACAAATCTCATTTTGAATTTATCCGAAACATTGAAGGGGGTCGTACATTTCTCATTTGGTGGAATTTTGGGGCTGTAGTTCCATTACTAAGGAGAAAAAAAGAAAAAATATACTTTAATATATATATATATATATATATATATATATATATATATATATATTATTTTTTTTTTTTTTTTTGACAAGGAAGGGTATACCGATGTAATATAACTGTTTAAGGCTCGTGTAAAATTAATAATAAAAGCTTTCGAACGCTACTCTGTTATTAATTTTACACGAGCCTTAAAAAGTTATATTATTGTGGACCCTTAAGAACATTCATGAGATCCCGTGATAAAGAGCTTTTCTCCCATACTGATATATGCTAGTACCATGATGAAAATTTTAGGTAATCAGCTTTTTTCTGAGTGAGAACAGTAAGGCCAAGATTTGTTCATATAGGAGAAGAAAAAAGGAATGGATGGATGAATAACGATAAATAAATGCAAGTTAATCTCACCTAGCCTCTCAGTGAATGTGAGGTAATCAGCTTTTTTTCTAAGTGAGAATAGTAATGGCCAAGATTTTTTCATATAGGAAAAAAAAAAGAATGGATGGCATGAATAACGATAAATAAACGCAAGTTAATCTCACCCAGCCTTTCATTGATATTGGTGTATGCTAACGGAAGGATCACCGAGGAGGATTGCCTTTGATTCCAAAGAGCCTCGTTAACATCCCCGCCGAAGCCATACAGTGCAGAAGCAATTACGAACCGAATCAATGGGGGAGAAACTGTCAGCTGATTTTCCTTTCCACGTAAGGGGTCGCCTGCTGCTGCCTCCTGTTCCGTTTATTGCTATAAAATATATATATTTTTACAAAATATTACTGCTGTTCGCCCGTAACTTTTGATTGTAAAAATATCAGCCTGACTGAGACCGGAAAAGACATTGTTTATATAGGTGCGTCTTAGTTCAAACCTTAACGTCCTTTGGAGAAGGATAGGTAGCATTTAGCCAATTTTCCCTATATGAAAATTCCCTATATCAACCTTTAAAAATAGGTGGTCCTAAGGTCCCTTTTCCTTCTACCTGTCTCATGGCGAATGTTTTGAAAACAAGAACGTGGACACCTGGTGGGACTGTTCTGACCTAGGCTCGGTCAGGGAACGACAGAGAGAGAACCAAGCTTTCGGAGAGATAAATACGTCCAGTTGGACCTCTTCCCCCTTTCTTTGTCTATTATTCTATTAGTGAAGTGAAGAAACAATTGCAAGAACTCCACGTCAGTCGTTGATGCGCACACAACGTTCGTCCTAAGGTAAAGTCTTTTTTGTTCAAAACTGCCCATTCTTTTATCCTTGTTTTCTGTATTTCAAATTTCCTTTGTTCCCCTTCCAGCCACCACTTACGGTATATGTGTTCACGAAGTCTAGATTAAGTCAAATTATTTTATTGTTAGCTTCAAACCCCATTATTCCAGTAAAATACCTAGATTTAGGGTAAGCAAAAATCAGGTTAAATCTCCGATGCTTTTGTATGCCTCGCGTCCGAATGTTTGGAGAACCGTTCGCGTTAAAAATCAAATTCATCTCAAATATTCTTTGTTAGGTTTAATAACCTTTAACTGGCGACCTTTGGCTAATTAACGTCTGTCTTTGAGGTTAACTTTTGGCTTCAAGTGACAGGTTACGTAATCTTGGTTTGCAGGGCCGTAAAATTTACGTGAATTGAATAATACATGATCAACCAAGACTCCTCACACGTAACATTGGCGACCTTTATAGAATCTAAAGTATATTTTAGAGAAAGAATCTGAGAAAAGGAAATTAAAATTACATTAATTCCAAAAAATAAAAGTCAGATATCGAACTCCATTTCATTCTTCCAAACAAGGAACGAGGCATAATAATAAGCAGTAAAAGAGGATAGTTATAATAACAAGTGTAGCGAGAATTAGCGTAGGAAAGGTGCGTCGAGAGCAGAGAGTCATAATTTGTAACGGTTAAGACAAGGGCATTTTACCGATGTTCGACCGTGAGAGAAGTCGTTCAAGTAACGTATCTTAAGGCCGGAAAGCGGAGCCTGTTTCATGTAACAAAGTACTTAGAAAATCGCGTGGCAATTCGATCGTTATTGTTTGCATAGAAGCGGGAATCATTCAAAAACCGTGTCAGTGAAGTAGCAAACGAACGAAGTAGGTAATTTTACAATAAAGGTACCGTTCAACAACGTAAATTTACGCAGGCAAGCGAGCATTTCTCTTTCATTCTTTTGTGTAATGTCCGGGTGAGGAATAAGATAACAAAAGACACAAAGTTGTTTGTAATTTCGTTTTCATCCTTAACGTAAAACACTATGCATGATTGGTATATTTAGTAAAATCTGGATACCTGCATTTGTTTCGTTCGTTGTTTGAATTTAAAGCAAAGAAAATACCATCTTGGATCCTCCGCCGGTTGTTTTGAAATTGTTTGAACTGTTTGTGAGAGAACAGCCCATTTTGGGTTTCTTCAGCCGAGGTTGTTTTGAAATTTAGGCCTAACAGGACCTTGGCCGCCATCTCAACGACCTTGTTATTGTGACCTCTGCCTGAGACACTCTGGGGGCATTTCTTTTTTTTTTGCTTTTCGTAGCGAACCCACCTCCTAATATCTTAGCTAGGGAAAAAACAAAAGATAATTTAGGCAGGGAAAGATAGGCCTTAGTTAGAGTAGTAATAACAAGTTCCTATACGAATACCTACTATAAAATCATATAAAGAAAATTTAAAATTTTACGATAACTTTTGTGACGCTGGCTCGGAAAATTAAGATAATAAAGTAACTCTTAGGAAGCCAAGACGACGCATCTATATCATTTTATTAAGATCCATGCCATTGTGCATGTATAAAATCTTTGTTTACATGTTCTCAAGCAGCAAGAAATTCGCTGATTGAAAATCTCTCTCCCTCTCTCTCTCTCTCTCTCTCGTCATTCAAGTAAGCATTCCTAACCTAAGTGTACGTGACCCTCTTCAAAGAAAGAACGGCCGACACTAGGCTAATTAATTGAATACAATAAACCAATTAAAAGAAACACCTCTGTCCCACAATAGATGAGGACAAGTTAAGAGTAATTAATACAGTGATAAACTGTCGGTCACGAGGAGGCCTGCTATCCAGACCGAAGCCAACAGTAGTTTTCACCCTCTGAAAAAGAAGGGGCCGGTACTGGGACCAGCCACCACGAGGATCTTAAGAAAAAAAAAAAACCCAAATTCACTTTATTCCACAGTGCCAACAATTTGCAGCACTCATCACTGGAATAGCTTACTTTCTATCTCTCTCTCTCTCTCTCTCTTTTACCTTCCCTTTCTCTCTCATTCGATTGTTGCACTCTGCAGGGGGGTGTAGAGTGCCTTCCTCCCATATAGCCTAGTTGGACTCCAAGTAGAGAGGGTCCCTAAAACACATTGGCACCATATGCCACCAAGCAAGAATCCAGAAAAATAAATAAAACAAAACAAAAGGGAACACAGAAGAGAAAGTTCTTCTGGAACCTAACTGCACCAGTGCCTAGGGATACTGAGTGCCACCAGTGTGACCTGTACACGGCACACCCAAACTACAGTGCCACCTTTTGAAAGGGTGCCGTCATTGAAGAGACACTGCTGCCCAAGTAGCTGCCCAGTCGACCCGGTTAGACGCCCTTCCCCACCAGAACCATGGCAGCAGAGCATTATAAAACTTTCCTGGGGCTGGGGACGGCGGCAGGTCTCACGCTCGGAACTTACTACCTGGGTTAAGGAGCAAGTGGACGACTTGGCCAAGCGGGGAGAAGGAAGAAAGACTCGAGCAGAGGAAGTAAGAAGAACCGAGCAGAGGAAGTATGAAGAGGAAAGAGAAGAAAGAAGGAGACAGCATGAGTTAGCCTGCAAGTGAAACTGAGTTAGCCCTAAAGGAGAAGGAACTCGAGCTTGAGAGAGCGAAATGGAGAATGCAGGGGCTATGGCTGGCCATCAAGCCTCCAGTCCTACACCTGCTGCATCAAACGCCCATTTCGAGCATCAATTCCCTAGTCCCCAAGTGACTGAGGACGAGCCAGAAGCATGGCTGGAGGAGATCGGGGCTCTTTTCGATAACTACAGCACCACGGAGACGGAGAGAGCCTTAATACTAGCCAAGCATATGGAGAAAAGCTGGCAGCGCTTCGCTCACTGGAAAAGAGCCAGAGAGGCAACATGGCGGGAAGTTCGTAGAGTCATTACAAAGGCCTACGAGATAACCCCAGAGAAAATGGAGACAACGGTTCCGAGGTCTTGCCAATGAAGTCGGCTGGTCTTGGACGGAATGGGCATGTCACAAAACCCAGTCCGGTACGCGCTGGTTCGACTCCTCGGCCTGCACGACGTTTGAGGATCTCTTCAATCGGACCATGCTAGAAGACCTTTTCCAATGTGTGCCAGCCCTTGCAGTATATCTTAACGATAAACAGCCCTCCACACTTTATGGAAGCTTGTCGCATGGCTGATTCGTGGAAACCTTCAATCAGTCGCATAGCACCCTCAGAAGCTAATCATCCCCTCCGCCTACCTCTCGAACTCCACTGCTCAAGAATGGACTGCCTAGCAAGACCCTGTGCAACTATTGCAAGAAGGGGGCCATGCTGAAGCTGAGTGCCGATACAAACTCGGCACTAATAAGCAGCCTAACCCTACCAGCCAGAACCCGCCCCGATCCACCCGCTCAGCCCTCTCCTCCAACAGTTACTGCAGGCCACCGAGCCCATCCAAAAGGCCCGTGCAGATCCTGTGGGGCTGCTAGCCACTATAATGCTGGATCCCGGCCTGTCCACATCATGTCCCCACCACCAAATTTGTCAACCTAATCAGCACTTCATTTTCTCTGCTGGTCCGCACCGGATCCAACCCCGAGGAGACTGGAAACCCAGTTCATCTCGGTGGCCCTCTTCAGAGCACTAGCCTGCCCGTGACCCTCCCGGTCACAGTAGACACTGCGCAGACATTAGCCTGATCACCAGGGGTACCAGTCGGTGCTGTGGTTGACGAAGAAACGCGATGGGAAATGAAGTGGACAGAGGGCCACACCATGACCGTTCCCTACGGTCCAACTCCAGGTGACACCTGGGCATGGGCCCCACCGCCTTGGCGTGGTAGGTGAATTCGGCCCGAGTGGTCTTCTTGTTGGTCGGGATCTTCTCACGGAAGCCCGTCACCAACGCCACTCCCATGCAGCCGCCACTCTCCACGGAGGCCCCATCTAAAACTCTCAAAATGACAAACCTCCACCTTCCGCCCACCAAAGTGGTCCGCGGAAGGGGCGCCACCCAACCTATTTCAGGCCCAGCCTCTCCAATCAAAGAGGGCTGGCCCACCAAGAGGTCCTCCTCCGCGAAGAGAGATTCAGGAGGAGCAGTACCGCTGCAGGATGAGGTCGCCGGGCAGACCACCCACAAATTGGGAGGGCTGCCCAACAAGCAACGCCCAGCGGACGCCCTCAACAAAAACTCTAGGAGAGGCTACGATCTCCTGCTGGGGCAGGAATCTCTGCCGCAGCCAAACCTAAGTCGTCCGAGAGGTATTGCACCTCCGGACCACTCATCAGGCATGCCTGACTCAACTGCTGCCAGTGCCACTTGCGAGCACTGAGCAGTGCCAGACTCCGTCCGCCACGGACGTTGAGCTACCAATGGAAAAGGCCCTATGCCTGGTCTAATCATGAGGCGAATCCTCCTCCGGGAGATTTAGGACTTCCCCATGCAGTTGATCATCGCGACTGGAGAGCCTCCAGCACCTGAAACTTCTTCTTTGCAAGATTCTTCTTGCAAGACGTTTGAATCCAGGATGAACCCTGGAGGATCGAAATGGTACCCTCCCTTGGCAGACCAGAACTGGCATCCCGCGGACATCATCGAGATCGCTCGCACCCGGCTGTCGCAGCAGCCGGAGTAGGGAGTCTCCCGCAGCTTTTGCAGTTGCCCTGAAGACTGCGCGGCCAGCCCTTCTGGCCTGTCCCGGAGTCGGTGCTCATCACCTGCTAGGGCCAGCTACTGATAGGCCTTGGAGGAAACCGAAGAAGAAGAAGAAGGGCGGAAGAGAGCCCAGTAGTTGCCGAGCTATAAGCTCCTCCTGGCACTAGTGCCTCTCGGCACAGTGCCCTAACAGCCAGAGTGATCCTGGCCCTTGCCCAGAGAAGGTAGCCAGTGTGATCTCTTCCTTTTATTTGTAGGAAATAGGCCACCCTGGTACAGTACATCAATTTAGTAACCTTGTTCTTTCCATCACCACCAGGCCCGCAGTAATCATGTAAGTAGCCTAACTATTTCCCATCTTAACTACCAGAAACGAGCCACATCTTGTGACAGGCCTGGCCTAAGACCTCAGTGAGGCACCCATTTATCATATGAGGTAACCCTCATGAATTAACTAGTAAATTTTAATTGTATTAAACATAAACCATGTTGTAATTTAGTTAGAATATTAACTCTTATGTGGGTGCTACGGTCGGGTTAGGATAGGTTAGGCTAGGGAATATCATAGAATGTACCACTAGGCTAGGTCTAAAACACATCATGATTGTTGGAGGTAGCCTATAATAACCGTGAGCACCTTCTAGTACTATTAGAATTAGGTTAAGTAGTGATTATAGCTCATATCCTATCTAGGGTTAGGTAGTTCTGTAGCTAGGCAGGCTAACCAGACTTCTTCTGCTCAGGGGGAAGGAGAGTAACCTACGAGAGGCGAACAGCTTGCTCAGTATAGACCTTCACGCCCGAAAAGGAGTGAAGGCCCTCTTATGGGGAGCTTTTACAAATATTACTGCTGTTCGCCCTCGTAACTTTTTTGATTGTAAAAATATCAGCCTGACTGAGACCTTCCGAAAAGACATTGTTTATATAGGTGCGTCTTAGTTCAAACTCTTAACGTCCTTTGAGAAGGATAGGTAGCATTTGCCAATTTTCCCCTATAGGCCCATCCCATATCAGCCTTAAAAATAGGTGGTCCTAAGGCCCTTTTTCAAGAGCTCTACCTGTCTCATGGCGAATGTTTTGAAAACAAGAACGTGGACACCTGGTGGGACTGTTCTGACCTAGGCTCGGTCAGGGAACGACAGAGAGAGAAACCAAGCTTTCGGAGAGATAACACGTCCAGTTGGACCTCTTCCCTTTCTTTGTCTATTATTCTATTAGTGAAGTGAAGAAACAATTGCAAGAACTCCCACGTCGGTCGTTGATGCGCACAACGTTCGTCCTAAGGTAAAGTCGCTTTTGTTCAAAGTCGAGATTCTTTTATCCTTTGTTTCTGTATTTCAAACCTTTGTTCCCCTTCAGCCACCACTTACGGTATATGTGTTCAAAGTCAGATTAAGTCAAATTATTTTATTGTTAGCTTCAACCCCATTATTCCAGTAAAATACCTAGGATTTAGGTAAGCAAAATCAGGTTAAATCTCGATGATTTTGTATGCCTTGCGTCCAATGTTTGGGAGAAGTTGCGTTTAAAATCAAATTCATCTCAAATATTCTTGTTAAGGTTAATAACCCTTAAGGGCGAACTGGCTAATTAACGTCTGTCTTTGAGGTTAACTCTTTGGCTTCAAGTGACAGGTTACGTGTAATCTTGGTTTGCAGGCCGTAAAATTTACGGGAATTGAATAATACATGATCAACCAAGACTCCTCACACGTATCAATACATATATATATATATATATATAATAATATATATACATATATATATATATATATATATATATCAGCTGTCCATAAAGTCTCTCTGCAATTTAAAAAATATATTACAAAAGCCATTCATGAGATATCGTTATCAGATTTGTTCTATGTACTCAGCAGTTATCAACGTTTTCAATCACTTCGCATTTGTGTATTTCAGGTACCCTGTTGATGAAACGAGGTACTGTTAAATGAACTCCTAAAAATGGCTACTCCTCAAGAAAAGGTATATGTGTGTCTTGGTTTATTGAAACAAAATCGGATCGCAGACTCAGCGAACTACAGAACAAGTATGGAAGAGATCCACCATCATGTCCGTCAGACGCATGGCACAAGAAATTTATGGAGACGGGACAGTGTTGGGTAAAGGAGGGGACGACCAAGAACATCTGAGGAAAACACTCGTAAACAAACCTTTGATCATTATCCTACAAAGTCAATCCGCACTGCTGTCTTACAGCTACCACGTTCAACAGTGCACAAAGTCCTACACAGAAACTTGCAGATTGTACACTTACAGAGTGCAGTTCATACAGGCACTCAAGCCAAATGATAAACCAGGACGAAAAGAGTTTGCAGTTAACTTGCTGGAAACGAATTTCTGAGGAAACGTTCCTCAATCGAGTTTGTTTTAGTGATGAGGCAGCCTTTCATGTTGCAGGGAAACTGAACACATAATGTGAGAATCTGAGATCAGAACATCTCCATATGACTAGGAACTTCACCTGAGATAGTCCAGAGGTGAATGTGTGGTGTAGGATCATGTGCAGTCGAATTGTTGGTCCATTTTTCTTCAACGAGACATCAGTACTGCAGAAGTTTACCTTGACCTTTTGACTGAATATGTGGCACCACAACTAGATGACCTTCAACCAACCATCGTTTTGCAGCAGGATGGTGCACCACCACAATGGGGACTGCATGTTTGTGGGTTCCTGAATCAAACATTTCAAACTGGTGAATTGGTAGGGATGGCCCAATTCCCTGGCCACCTCGTTCACCAGATATCACTCCCCTGGAGTTCTTTCTATGGGGTGTTAAAGATATCATGTATCGAACAAAGATACAGGACATCACTGATCTCAGGCAAAAGATCACTGATGCCATTACCACCATTGATGACGGTATGATAAAGCAAACATGGCAAGAAATCGAGTACCGTCTTCATGTGCTTCATGGCAACTAATAATGCCCATATAGAGGTGTGCTAAATAAGGCAAAAATTCAATATCTACTTCTCATTTTTGTAATAATTTCCCACATATTTGTCTGGTCATTTGCTTTGTAATACACTTTTTGAATTGTAAAGAGACTTTATGGACACCCTGTATATATATATATATATATATATATATATATATATATATATATGTATGTATGTGTGTGTGTGTGTATGTATAGCTTATATTTATTTCGTACAAATTCTCATCAGAATTGTGTTTGTGAAATGTGTGTGTGTTGTAAATAACCATTTCCTCTTCATGGACAAAGAGAAAAACGCATCCTGTTTGTAACAGGAGGCATTCTGAGTAGATTTCCGAAAAGAATTTTCCATTGATCTCGCCAGTGTTACAGCAACGCGAAGTGGAGGGATGTGTATAGAGAGAGAGAAAGAGAGAGGAACATATAAAGAAGGAAAGAATGAAAGGAAGAAACCAATATGACGCGGTTCTAGCAGAGTGTCTCAGCTGATGGTAAATAGCGTTTTTCTTTACAGCACCGGTTACAAAGATACATGTATGTACTCCACACCTGAATATAGGAGGTGGTGTCTGAAGTGTAGTCTGAGCAGCGTATGTATGTCCTGTGCCGTCGTCGTTTGATGCGTATTTTTATCCCCTTTCCTGAGTTTGCTTTCATTGAATGTTCAGGCTGAAGGGATATTTCTTGCTTTAAACTTAGCATTATTTTGCTTTTAGTTACTATTTTAATTAAAATATTCAAGGGAGGCTTTGCTTTGAGTTATTGTCACTGGCTTTTAGTTGGCTCTTTAATTAGAATGTTTTAGCTGAGTAACTCTTGCTTTATTTAGTTTATCTCGGAGTTTAGGTAGTTTTGTTTTTTTGTTCATATCTTCAATTGATTTTTAAAAATTATTCTCTGGCTTCAATAAGGAATGGTTCCTTTTACTGAGAATTGAGACCACCATGTGAATACCATTTTTTCTATGGGTAGTTTCTTGACAGATTGGCTTACTGGTTTTTAAGGGTTAAATATTGTTGCATTTCTGCATGATTGCTAAGACCATCGTCTTTATTGTCCCTCTCCCTTTCGGATATCTTTATATACTTTATACTTGTACATATACATTCCGATGTATGCGCCTTTGCCTGTTTGGAAATACAGACTGGGGTACCGTTTGGTTGTGTATATCACAGAATATAGTGAATTTAATATGAGTGATATTAATGTGTAAATTATACATGAAAATACATACATACAAACATACACACTGACACACACATACACACATATATATATATATATATAAAAAGATATATATATATATAAATATATATATATATATTATTAAATTGAGTTAATTCATCTTTATGTATTAGTAATAAGTCACATACATTAGATCAAGATTTTACATATGATGGCATATCTTTAAATTTGAGCTTATGTTTATTGCATGAATAAATATTAATAGGTTTATAAAATGTGCATTCCACATTTATTAAAAATCATATACTGAATATGTAATGTATGTATGTATGTATGTATGTATGTATGTATGTATGTATGTATACCCTTTATATAATATGTACATTAGCCATTCACTGCCCTATCGCCCATGGCATTAGCTACCAGAAACAGCCTTAAATGGTGGCACATATTTTGCTTATTTCTCCACTAAGGTTGGGTGAGGCTTTTGCCGTTATTAGTCATGAGGCAAGCCTCAGACGTGCAGAACCGTCGGGAGTGTCCAGGGAGGAGAGTGGGGAAGGGGAGAGGGGAAGAGAGAAAGAAAGAGAGAATTTTCAATATCAAACTGCGGAGAATGTAGCGATAGTGCACGGAATGTTTCATTAATATTACATAATATTATTCTTGCCTGAAGGACGCCTGGCGTGTTTCCTTTTTCCTCTCTGTCATGTGAATGTTTTTCTTTCCATTGACTTGCAGATCAGGTTTCATTTCATCTACCGGATCATTAAGGACTCCTTATTGAAGGAGGAAGATAGTAATTACCTCGAGGAGGTCCTGAGATACAAGTGTGGATTTACCTGAATGACTTATTTGTTCTATTGCTTTCTTGCATTATGTTGTCTGTATGACTCTTCAATCCAGGCAGTAAGCAGTAACTTTTAGAATAACTCTGAAGTTGTATCGGTTTGAAATGGTGTAACAAGTAGTAGCATCTGGCAGTTGACAGACAGACAGACAGTTAGAGAGGAGTGAAAGTAAGAGAAGAGAGAGAAGACAGTCAGTTGTGCGACACAAAGGAGAAAAGGGTGAGAAAATCCATCAAAGAACTTGCCTGACTAGGGATGCAGCACGGGGTGATGTCTGGATACGCCTGTTAGATCTCACACTTGTCATTACTAGGAGATGTTGACAAGGCACAGGTGTTTTTAAGGATCACGGAAGAAGTGAGAGTTAAATCAGATAAAAAAAAAAAAAAGGATGCGTAAATTGAAAGGATAGGATTCTTTTATCAGTTTTATTAATGTTGTATGGTGGCAGAGCGTTTTGCAGAATGAAAGTCATGAAAATAATTTATAAATCGATAAGTAGTGGATTTTTATAGCCTGCAAATTAAAGAAAAAATTTTTGTAATCATGATTTTCTCACGGATATATTTTGTAAACGAATGAGAAAATATTCCAGACTTATTATGTTTATGAATATAAATATGTTTTCGACTGGAAAAAGAAACAAAGATCCTTAACGGTTTATCCATTTGTCATTAGGTAGGACTCGTCTGCCGTAGGACGGGCGAGGGTAGGATTCCGGGATGGAATAAACGCAACCATAATATATGTTCTGTTAACTTCACTTACAAGGTATGGGTGTTACGCCCTCTGTCAATTTATTTGCATGACCTTGCCTTCGATGTTATTGCGTGCTCGAGTTGTAACCGGAAACTTGGTTTTGTCACTCCCTTGTGTTCTCGAATATCATAATGAAACAGTAATCTTTGCAGGAATAAAACCCTTTAAACAGGCTATAAACGCTAATGGCTTTCGTGCTTTTCAATGATTTCTCAAAGGATTTCTTGAATTTTTTCGTGTGAATTGTTTTTATTCAGAAAGCCAAACTAATCGTCCACTAATTTTTTTATGGAGAATCGACATTGACCAAGGAGAATTTCTTTCAATTTTGGTTTTAATTGAATTTTCCAGAATACAACGAAGCTTGTTACTGATGTAAACTGGGTTTAGTATGGTCTTCAGATGGATAATTATTTTAGTTAATTTACATATGTAGCCAATTATTTCTATCCTTACATTTATTCATACATTTACCATGTGTCTGATTCTTCCTGACTGATTCTCACAAATGAAGTGCCTCCCACATCCAGGTTTATAAAGTTTTAATGACTCCATATTTCTGTTGTATAAAAAAAATTCAAATATCTAATATTGCCCCTTTAAGTATTTTAACAATAATAAAAAAGTATACCGTGAAGCATTTTAACTGGCTTAAATCATCCATTTATTCCCAGAAAGGTTCCTTTCATTGAAAATATCAGAGAGGCTTTTATTAAATTAGAATTGGGATTCGACGCTGAGTTCAAGATTTCCATCACCGGGATATTTTCAGATTCTGAATAACAGACGACCAAAATTCCCTGAAGTATCTCGACAATCCTGGATGTCACTCACAACGCGTTTTGATACTTTGCTGATCACTCCATGACTATGGTTTGCGTAACGAGAGAGAGAGAGAGATTGTTATAAGACTTGAAGAGAGAGAGAGAGAGAGCCCTCAGAGAGAGAGAAATACCTGCAATTATAAGTTCATGCGCTTTCTTATTTATCTGGATAATGTTTGATGTGCCTCAAACTCTCTTGTCATTTTATATGCATATATATATATATATATAAATATAAATATATATATATATATTTAAATGAATTTACATTTAAATGTGTATTTTATTTATCATATATATACACACATACACAGGCACAAACACACACACACATATATATATGAACACATATATATATATATATATATATATATATATATATATATATATATATATGCATTAAACATTAAATAAGAATTCAAAGAAAAGCAACTTCAAAAATTCATTTTTCCTTTATTGTGTTTCCATTTTGTATTTCAACTCTCTTGTATAGGATGGATTAAATTACTTTGATAATGTAATCCTTCTACTCTTCTCTCCTCTCTCTCTCTCTCTCTCTCTCTATCTCTCTCTCTCTCTCTCTCTCTCAACTCTCTCTCTCTCTCTACCAGCCAGCTCCCTTCCAATGCGACATTTTAGTGTTTATAACCTCCCAACACCTAATACAAATTTTTTTTTCTCTCAAACATACCAATCCATTGGAAAATGATTGTGCATGATAAATCTGTCATTGATTGATACGAGGTTAAATGGGGAACCATGACACTGCGCTTTGAATTAGTATTTGTGATTGTGCTCTTTTATGAAGGAATGATTAATATCATAATTAGATTTGATTGAATATTCAGTTGATTGCAGGGTTAAATAACATTGTAAACTCCTGTTCATTAGGCTGGGTTTGATTTTATATATATATATATAGCGGACAATATATATATATATATATATATATGAGATATATATATATATATATTTATAAATATATATATTTTTATATGACATTATATATATATAAATATTTATATATATAATTATACATATATACTGTATATGTCTAAAAATAAAGGCACATACATCCATATGTGTTATTTTATATATATATATATATATATATATATATATATATATACATACATACATACATACATACATACAGTATACACACACACTTATAAATACACACCCTGGTCCTGAGTTTATTTGTACATGCTTCGTGTGTGGCTTATATCTTTTGGTGTTTATATTTACTGTTAATATTATTGTTTTATAATTTTTATTTCTTTTAGTTTACCTTAGTAAAATTATTTACCTTCCTCTATTTCTCTTTTAAATATCTTTTTACTGCCTAATAGATATTTTGCGTATAATTTTCACTTATCTATTCCATTTTGAAATGTATTATAGATATATGTCTCATTTGCTTATTTTTATCTTTTAATTTTTTATGATGATGATTTTTCATAATTTTTATTATTATACAAAATTTCTTACTCTTAACTTAATAATGTCTCAGAGATAGTAAATATTACGTATGTTGTCCGTGTAGACTTTTATCATAACCCCCACTTCTATGTTGGGAAACTAAAATATTAATAGAGCTTCCCGTAGATTCTTCCGGTGAAAGTAACCTTTTTTATTTTTTGTTTACTCGTGATTATGTAAATCTCCTGACTAGTGCTTCAACTTTATTGCTACATAAATACCATATGATTCATTACTGTCATTATTATTAGTGTTATTATTCACGTAGTCAATATAATGGAAACGAGTATGTTATTTAGTTCTAGAACAGCCACTGGATTAAAATTTTTGAAGCCTTTTCTGAAGTTTCTACGCAAATGCGTCTCATATTCAGTATTATTCTTCAGGAATATTGAAGAGCGTTTAAGTATGATATGGTTTTAAAACTACAACACAATTGTAAGCCCTGATAGCCACTGGCTTGTCCCTGAAGGGCAATCCTATGTTATTCACCTACAAAATAGATACTTTTCTCCTCAGTCACTCTCTCTGAGCAACTACTAAGACATTATTATGTCTCCGTCTAAGACTACTCCCCTGGAATATATAGCCCCTCTTCCTGTGTTTGGAAACGCGTATATTAAACGTAAACAAACGTATGTTATTCCAGAGTGACGCCTGGTAATGACGTAACATGGCATTGTTTTGACAGAGAATTAAGCAAGACAGGTAACTGGGCATTACATGGGAATGTGTTTTGGAAAGGGGTCTGCTGGCTGCCTGGTTGGCGGGTGGGTCTTGGCAATGGGGTTGGGTTCGAAAGGGGTTTTACGTAAGTGAATAATGCTCCCTTCTTCTCTCTTGAGCGGGTGATGCAACCGTTTCCCGGTGGAAAATAAATGTCACTAATTGCTCAAGACACTGCGATGTAATTCGGTAGCCATTAGCAGATTTATTTTTGAAAGCTTGTGAAAAGCACCGAAGGCTGCGGTGAAAGTGCCGTTTGGACGGTGATTGAAGGACTGAAGTGGTGAAGTTGAGAAGGCTAGGAACGAATGCTATAGTGTAGTGAAGGCAGTAGTGTGCCGCGTTAAGTAAAGTGGAAGGGTTTGTTTCTCTCTAACTGAATATTTATGACGTCACTGCCACGCGTTCCCCTTACGTTCTGCCCTTCCTTGTCCCCCCACCACGGCCTCCGATCCTGCAACCTATCCCCCTTTCTTTCCCTTTCCTCTTATGTATCCGCCCACCACTCCTCTTACCTAGTCAGCCACACCTCTCTCTCTCTCTCTCTCTCTCTCTCTCTCTCTCTCTCTCTCTTCTCTCTCTCTCTCTCTCTCTCTCTCTCTCCCCGCCCTTCTAAGCTGGGCTTGTTTCCCTTCCATATCCACACGTCATTGTGGTCTTTGGGTGTAAGATATATTTCGTGGAAGGGACTTCTCTTATGTATTTTCATCATCATTAACATGCCGTTGTTGGGAGAAAAGACCAGTTGGTTTTCGATATATTTGGTTGCGTTCGACCTTGTTTATTTGGAGAGTGAGAGTTTTTTATAAATGAGAGAGAGAGAGAGAGAGAGAGAGAGAGAGAGAGAGAGAGAGAGAGAGAGAGGAGAGAGAGAAGAAGAAGAAGAAGAAGAAGAAGAATGGTTTGTTGAAGACTTTAAAAAATTAATATTCATTCGGATTAACTTTGGTAGAAAAAACTATTTGTCTGAAACATACATTTTTATACATTGATTTTTTCAAATATCGCCACTGGTATGAACCCGTTTCGAAACCTAAAACAAATAAAGAGAATGATTATCACTCGAGTGCCGAAAGCAAAATAAATAAACGAAATACTTCTTGGATTTTTCATCGTGTCCATCATTGAAACGTCCATGCATCAATGCTGGTATAAAATATATTATTTTTGGGGTGGACCTTTTTCTGAGAAATGCGATTCCCTGCATTTCTTAGTGGCACTGCAGCGGACACGAGTCTTGTTCACGTTCAATATTGTTATTACATAGTCCACAAGGTTCGTTGTTTATTCATAGTGTGACCTTTCTTTCTTTAGCTGTTGATACGATATGCGAGTCCTGTGTATGTTATGAGTGTGCTTTCATTATTTTGGACAGACTGCTAAGGGTTATCAGTATTTTGCCTCAGTGATAGTTGTTTTTGTCTTAATTGCATTTATTTGCTGTTTTTTCGGGGTAGGTAGCATATTGTTAATGTACTAAATCTTTCTTTGTGTGAGAACTGTACGTGAATAGAGTTGCGTCGTGGTAAATGTGTATTATTATTATTATTTGATATTTGTATTTGTATGAAACTAAGGATACTTTGTTTGAATGATTTGTAATGTATATATATATATATATATATATATATATATATATATATATATATTTTTTTATAGGGAGGTTTAGACTTTATGTATGTGTTGTTTATATTTGTACGTATTAAACACATCATGTACTCTAGACTCATTTTAAGAGCATGGACTATAGGAGAATTTCTCATCCTAACTCTTTTAAAATAGGTCGAATTTAAAGCAAATAGATTAACTCTACCAGTGCTTTGGGGTTCAAGGCCTTTAAAGTTAACCAACGCAGTCATTTTTAGTTTCGTGTGCCAGAATAATTACTAGAATGTATTTGGTGTTCGATTCTATTCCCCTTTATACTGTCGTGTTTGTTCTTGTTCTCTCTCTGATTTACAAATCGTCTCTCTTTTTCTTTATATTGTCTTGTTTTAGTATGAATTTGTTGCCATAATCATTTTTTCTCTTTTCCATCGTGTTGTTTCTCAGCAATCCTCCCTGTTTGAAAACAGCTAGTTTAAAACTCTGATATTATATATATTGCCCCTCCAAAAGCGACGTAATGTTGGTTGGAATTAAACTTTTTTCATTTGAGGATTATAGAATTTACATTGTATTGCTCAGCGATTTGCGAATGTAATTTTTACATGCGTCTGGCATTTTTGTTATTTATAGATTCTTTTCCCTTCAATTTATTTGTATGGGAATAAGAAGGAAAAAAAAGAGAGAAAAACAAAACTAAAAACAAAAATACGATGCATATATAAATGTGTGTGTTTTCTTTTTTTTTTCAACAAACTGAATTTTCTTTATATTTGAATGGATTTTAATGTGTTAAAAAAGTTCTGTATTGGCAAAAAAAGATAAAAAGATTATTTTGTAGTTTCTCAAGTTTGATTTTTATTTCTGTTTATTCAGAGTTTTATTTTTATATGAATGGATTACAAAATAATAATAATAATAATAATAATAATTAAAGACTGCTATGGGTCCTTTATCATTTGCTTGGATTTTTATGTGTCCTACATTTCATCTGTTAAAGTAAAGCGGAATAAATTATTCTCATCTTTTTCTTCAATAAAGTCATGCCAGGTAGTCATACTGAAATGATTCTTTTTTGGAAGAAAACACAGCGCCAGCTTATAATAAATGAAACTCATTTTGCCAGTTTCCTTATTGCATTTTATTCATATTGACATGATACCCAAGAACCATTAACTCATTGTGTGTATGTGTGTATTAGTGGAGAGTGTGTGTGTATTTAATTGACCAATGTGCAGGAGTAATGTGTTTTATTATTTCTCTTTGTCCTTCGTTATATGTTTGCATAGATTTTTAGTCTTTCTCTTCTTACCTTGGTTTATTTTCAGTGGCTCAGCCATTCTAAATGGATGATGTGCTATCTTTGTATATTTATTTCCTTTTGTGTCTGATATCTCTCTTTGTTTAAATGTGATCAGTAATTCTTCACTCTAATTAGTACTTAATATTATAAAGATCAGTACAAAATTAACAAGTTACAATGATAGAAACTCTGAATTTCTTGGATCATCTGGTTAGAGACATTCATCAGCTCTCCCTTAAAGGACTGAAGCTCTGACTCTGGTCTCCTTGATGAAAAGTCTCTCACTCGTTGAATATATCAAAGCTTGTTACATCGAAAATCTCATTGTCATCATAATTGGAATCGATTAATGGCAGCAAGGCCTCCCCTTCAAGTAGCTGATTGGAGGACTGTAATGAGTGTTACGTTCAAATCTCTCAGAGGACTTGATTAAGGTGATCTTAGGAGGGTGTTGAGACCCTCCACATAATTTATTTCAGGTTGAAGTATATCTTGAGTCTTTATTGTATTCCTGGAACTTTAGAAATGATACGGAGAAGGGCAGGGCTTACTGAATAGATGGTTTTAGATGCTGACTCATTTTGCACTGGCTTCATTATTTCCCATTTTACGACTGTTTTGTAGGCAAATGATATACTGCAATGTAAACATCTGGCGTATTGATAACCACGACACAACAGCATTTGGCACGTTATCACTGTGATGCTGCCTCTCTCCTACTCTTATTTCTCTCTCCATTCTCTCCTCCTTTTCTCTCTCTCTCTCTCTCTCTCTCTCTCTCTCTCTCTCTCTCTCTCTCTCTCTCTCTCTCTCCTCTCTCTCTTCTATTTAATTTCCTATCTATTCTACACCTAACATTATTATAGGACAGATTTACCTCCAAGTGTAGTAAAGTCTATTTTTATATGTATGCCTCATAGTTATTATTATTATTATTATTATTATTATTGTATTATTATTATTATTATTATTATTCTATTATTTTATAGGATAAATTTTACCACCCGTAGTTAGAATATTCTATACACATATTATTATTATTATTATTATTATTATTATTATTATTATTATTATTATTATTATTATTATTATTATTATTATACGAAATTTTAACCCCCGTGTTAGTGAATATTCTATACCTTATTATTATTATTATTATTATTATTATTATTATTATTATTATTATTATTATTATTATTATTTATTTTACCCCCGTGTTATGGATATTTATTATTATTATTATTATTATTGTGTGTGTGTAATTTCAGCGAAGAGAACAGAAGAAAGTTAAGCCTTTGAATCAGCCAGTCGCAAATTATTATTTTTTTTCTCTTATCTTCACATAGGCATCAACTTGGTGGAATTATCTCCGCAAGTTCCGCATTCTCCCTCCGCCCGAGTGGCCTCTCCCGACCCCTTGATATTCTTCTTACCCTCATTCCTCCGAAACATGTTTCTTTTTTTTCTTTTCTTCTTCTTCTTCTTCTTTACAAGAGTTTTCTCTTTCAGTCTCTTTCTCTCTCGTGCGTACTCCGTCACGCTCCTGACTGTGAATTTAAATTTCCTCTGAGTTTGGAGAGGATTTCGTGTGTTTCAGTGTTGCGGTATAGGCCTACTATGTGCCGAGCTGTCGTCAGGCATTGCCTAAATCTCACGTGCCTGGAGAGGATTTTCTTTGCGTCAGTGCTACCGTATAGGCCTATCTGTTTAGTTGTTTAAATCTCACGTGCCTGGAGGGGGCTTGAGGCACTGCGAATCCCGTCACGCTGCTGACAGCGATTTTAAACCATGGCGGTTCGAGAGGATTTTATATGCGTCAGCGTTCCAGTATAGGCCTATATGCTGAGCTGTCGTCAGCCATTGCGTGAATCTCACGTACCTGGAGGGAGGCTTAGGCACTGAGAATTCCGATTTTCTGATTTATTGAACATTTTCAGCAGTGAATGGCCTCATAGGTCCCAGCGCTTGGCTTTGGCCTGAATATTATATTCCAGTCTAGAAGGGGACAACTAAAATATTTTAATCTAAGGCCTATTAAACTCACTGTGAATAGAATCTAATACAATTCATTTGTCTGACGAATTCCGCTATTCCTTTTCCGATATGAAGTCAGGATAGGAATCATTGGAATTACTCTTCCTTCTTGGAAATAAGATATTACCGGAGGCCACAGACGAAGTAATTTGATTATTAAACGTGAACAGTTAATCTGATTACTGCAGATTAGCATTTAATCTTATTATCTTATTATCACCGTATCGTCTATTCCTCTCCGCTCGAAAAAAGGAAAATGCAACTAGGAAATTACAATATTCATCAAGAATAACTATAATGAACGCTTGCACATTCTTTAGGAAATGACAGTGTTCATCACGAATAAGTATAATGAACGTTTTCATTTAGAGAATTACAGTTTTCATCGAGAATAAGGATAATGAACGTTTGCACTTTATTTAGGAAATTACAATGTTCATTGAGAATAGGGATAACGAACGTTTTCGCTTTCTTTAGGAAATTACAATGTTAATCACGAATAAGTATAATGAACGTTTTCATTTAGGGAATTACAATGCTCATCAAGAGTTAGGATAATGAACGTTTGCGCTTTCTTTAGGAAATTACAATGTTCATCGAGAATAAGGATAATGAACGTTTTCGCTTTATGAAATTACAATGATCATCTCACATAAGTATCATGAACCGTACTTACGTTTTCACTTTCTTTTCAGTCCTTTCTTCATGTTTATATCATCATCATCAGCATCATTATCATCACTCAGATCATCATTATCATCACCATTAGGAAAATGCGCCTAAAAACATTACAATGGTCATCATAAATAAGGGTAATGAACCATACCTGCTTTTCACTTTTCTTTCGGTACCTAGTGATTTTATCATTATCATCATCATTATCATCAGCATCACGATTATCACTCAGATCATCATATTCATATCAGCGTCATGAATATCACTCAGACCATCAACGTAGGCATCAAGATTATCACTCAGTTCATCATCAGTATCACCATCACGATTATGACTCAGATCATCATCATCATCATCATCAGCATCACGATTATCACTGAGATCATCATCATCATATTCAGCATCACGATTATCACTCATATCATCATCATATTCATACCACCATCATGATTATTACAAAGATCATCATCATCATCATCATCATCATAAGCATCACGATTATCACTCAGATCATTATCATCATCACGATTATCACTCAGAACCTCATCATCCTCATCATAAGCATCACAATTATCACTGGGATCATCATGATCATCATAAGCATCACAATTATCACTTGGATCATCATGATCATCAGCACGATTATCACCCAGATCATCATCATCATCATCAACACGACTACAAATCAAATCGTCTTCATCATCAGCATCACGATTATCACTCAGATCATCATCATCATCATTATGATTATCATCATAATCACGATTATCACTCATATCATCATCATATTCATACCACCATCATGAATATCACTGAGATCATCATCATCATCATAAGCATCACGATTATCACTCAGATCATTATCATCATCACGATTATCATCATCATCATCATAAGCGTCACAATTATCACTCAGATTATCATGATCATCAGCACGATTATCACCCAGATCATCATCATCAACACGACTATAAATCAGATCATCTTCATCATCAGCATCACGATTATCACTCAGATCATAATTAACATCATCATCATCTTAATCATTACCACAACAATCATCATCATCATCACGATTATCACTCAGATCATCATCACCATCATCATGATTATCATCATCATCATCATCGGCATCACGATTATCACTCAGATCATCAACATCACGGTTATCACCCAGATCATCATCATCACCATTATGTTTTACAGCATCATCATCACGATTATCACCCAGATCATCATCAGCATCATCATCATATCATCATCATCACCATCACGATTATCACTCAGATCATAATTAACATCATCATCCTCATCCTAATCATCACCATCATTATGGTCATCAGCATCACAATTATCACTCAGATCATCATCATCATCATCTTAATCATATTTTCACCATCAGCATCACGATTATCACTAAGATCATCATCACCATCATTATGATTATCATCATCATTATCATCTTAATCATATCATCATCATCATCAGCATCACAATTATCTCCCAAATCATCACCACCTCAACCATATCATCTTCACATCAACATCACGATTATCACCCAGATCATCATCATCATCATCATCATCTTAATCATATCATCATCATTGTTGACCGACGAGAAATCGAGAAATTATCATCGCCTCCGTAATCCGGCTAATAATCTTTGAACTGCGACCACGTCTCATGAAGTTAATTATTTTTCCGAGTCGCCCAAATGACTTTGATTAAGAAAACGCTTTCCCGTCCTTAATGGAATTAATTTGCATACGATGAAATGAGGTGTCAGATGACATTCTTCGACTGGCTCCGCCATCCGCAGGCGGGAAAATTCGGTAGTTAATTTCACGGGGAGCGAATTCCCTTCCCCGTTGATGCCCCTGGGGTGAGGTGACAATAACAGCTTTATTTGCTTTGTCTTGCGAGAGAGAGAGAGAGAGAGAGAGATAGAGAGAGAGAGAGAGAGAATTTATATAACGGAAGGTAAATCGCAGTGCTTGTCAAGTCTTGCACACAAAGTACATGAAAGAGTTCGTGTCAGAAATGTTGGTTTATTTTTGTTACTCTATGAGTGGACTGGCGCAAGCGCAAGCGCGCGCACACACACACACAAATATATATAATATATATATATATATATATATATATATATATATATATATATATATATATATATATACACAAATATATATAATATATATATATATATATGCAATTGGAACCTTATAACCTCAAGCGAAGATACGGTGCATTACTACCCCAAAGCAATTCTAATATTGTAATAGTTTACTCATATTTTTATCTAATTATTTAATAATTTGCTAATTTATTGTTTTCTTTCTAATTTCCATCTACTGCTTCTTTCAAATGAAAATAAAATTTTTGGAAGCTTCAATTTCAAGTCAACGGCCCCCGTGGGCTTGTTCCATATGAACAGGGTTCATGTAATAATAATAATAATAATAATAATAATAATAATAATAATAATAATAATAATAATAATAATAATAATATAGTTTACACGTTTTCCAAGTTACTGCCTAATTGATAGCTTCTCTTCAGTTGTTCCCCCTCTCTCTCTCCCTCCCCTCCCTCCCTCCCCAGACACGGTTTTAACCTAGATGTTGTAACGCCAGTTTTAGTAACCATAAATCAATCAGTCAATCAATCAATCGTATCTTTCCTCTGGCTTCACTAGTTCCTCTTCCTGTGGAAGCAAGCCTCGTTCAGACGTTGCTAAATACTTACCAGTTTCCGATACCGAATTCTCTCTCTCTTGTTTCCCGTCCGATATCTGACATCAGTCGCTTCCAGGATGATGCGAAATGTCTGTTAAATGGCGGAGTTTACTTTAAACAGTGCGGAAAGTGACGTCCATAACTGCAGGTGTTGACGAGTTAACAGTTGCTCATCGGTTAGAAGAAATTAGAAAAAAATTCTCCTTTTTTAGTTTTCTGCAAAAGAAAACTGCTGAGATGGCTATTTGTCTGTCCGCCCGCTCTCAGGTCTTAAAAACTACTGAGGCTAGAGGGCTGCAAGTTGGTATGTTGATCATCTACCATCCAGTCATCAAATGTACCAAATTGCAGCCTTCTAGCTTCGGTAGTTTTTATTTTATTTAGGGTTAAAGTTAGCCATGGTCGTGCGTCTGGCACCGCTATAGGGGCCAATAACACAGGCCACCACCGGGCCGTAGCTGAAATTTTCATGGCCTGCAGCTGAGAATTTCATACAGCATTGTACGCTGTACAGAAAACTCGACTGCGCCGAAGAAACTTCGTCACATTTTTACTTGTTAATAGTGGAGTTTACTTAAGCATGGAAGGTGACGTTAATAATGATAATTATTATTATTATTATTATTATTATTATTATTATTATTATTATTATTATTATTATTCAGAAGATGAAACCTATTCATATGGAACAAGCCCACCACAGGGGACATTGACTTAAATTCAAGCTTCCAAAGAATATTAAGGTGTTCAGTAGAAAGCATAAGGGGAGGTAAAGGGAAATACATGAACAAGAAAAAATAAATTAATAAGTAGATAAGTGTGTTAAAATCAAGGAGAATAGTATTAGGGTAGTAATGCATTGCATCTTCGCTTGAACTTCTGAAGTTCCAATTGCAAGACACCCTCTGAAGGGAGGCTGTTCCAGTCCAACGGTGTGAGGAATAAAGGACCTCTGGAACTAAGAAGTATGTAACTGCAGGTGTTGACAGGCTAACAGTTGCTGATTGGTTAGAAGAAATTAGAAAAAAATTCTCCTTTTTTCTTTTAAAGTTTTCTTTATTTTACATGTGTACTCTAATATTTACTCCAGGTTCATTGACGCATATAACTGCAGGTTTAAACGAGCTAATGGTTGCTGATTGGTTAGGAGAATTAGAAACAATTTCTCCTTGTTTTTCTCTTGAAGTTTTCTTTATTTGCTTTGTATACTGGAATATTTAGTCCAGGTTCATTGGCGTAAATAACTGCAGGTTTTAACGAGCTAACGGTGGCTGATTATTTGCCTTTGTACAAATGGTCGGGTTCACAAATAACTGCAGGAGTAACATTCCACCTTTTTTGTCTCTTGAGGTTTTCTTTGTCACTCTGTATACTCGAAGGTTGCTGATTTTGGTGCAAGGTTCTTTATTTGCTTTGTATTGGGGGTGCGTAAATAAAGGTTTTCAGGTTCAGACATTTCTCCTTGTTTTTCTCTTGAAGTTTTCCACTGGAATATTTATCAGGTTCCCCTAAATAACTGCAGTTTTAAAGGCTAATGGGCAAGATCCTGTGGTGCTTTGTAGGATGTTGGTCAGGTTCATTGTAAATAAAGGTTTGAAACGGTGGCTGATTGTGTGGTACAAGTTAGAACACCACCTTTTTTTGTCTCTTGAGTTTTCTTTTACTCTGTATTCAAGATTGGGGTGCTAATTCCTACACAATCTACCTTTCCCAATACAACTTTGCTCTCAGTGGTCATGATATGTCCTGTAACAGATGCACGATAATTTCAACTCTTAGAGGCAGAAACCATTTAATTATATACAGAAATTATGATTTTTAATGAAACGGGATATATATAAAAAAATCATCGTCTTTATCTGAATTATATTAACGGTGAAATAGGAACATCCATTTGACATAATAAAAGTCATTAGATTTGAATGCATCTGGCACACGCAATAATAGTAAAAAAATAGTAGGAGTAGAGCATCAGCAGCAGTAGCAGTAACAAGTAGTAGTAGTAGTAGTAGTAGTAGTAGTAGTATTAACAGACAGACTTAGAAATTCAAAAGAAATCTTATCTGCTTTTAAAAAGAATGTGTCTGGAGGAGTCTTCATCCAACAGAATTGAAAGATTTAAGGTGAAGTCAAGATGAGGTGAAGAAAATGTGGGATCCTCCAGATATTAGAAGAGAGAGAGAGAGAGAGAGAGAGAGAGGAGAATACACCTGATGTAGAGAGAGAATAGAGAGATGAGAGAGAGAGAGAGAGAGATATGTATCTGTTATAGAGAGAGAGAGAGAGAGAGAGAGAGAGAGAGAGAGGAGAATACACCTGATGTAGAGAGAGAGAGAGAGAGAGAGAGAGAGAGAGAGAGAGAATGTATCTGTTATAGAGAGAGAGGAATACATCAAATATATGAGAGAGAGAGAGAGAGAGAGAGAGAGAGAGAGAGAGAGAGAGGGAGGAGGAATACACCTGTTATAGGAGAGGAGAGAGAGAATACATCTGTTATAGAGAGAGAGAGAGAGAGAGAGAGAGAGAGAAGAAATGCATCTAATATAGGAGAGGGAGAGAGATGGAGAGAGGGAAAACACATCTGATATAAGTTTTCACCTTGTGGCCCAGAGAGAGAGAGAGAGAGAGAGAGAGGAGAGAGAGAGAGAGAGAGAGAGAGAGAGAGAGAGAGTCATCTTATCGAGGTCCTCCCATTTATAACTATGATCTAGTGGCCTATATATTTTTTTTACGAAGCGGGGTTCGCCCGCATCAATTTTCGTTTTTCTCTTTCTCTCCCCACCCTCTTTCCCCACCCCACTCTTTTTCCCTGCCCCCCTGACTGCGACCGGGAAGAGGTCAATTCCCCCCACCTGCTAGAGTGAAATCTGGGGCCTGTGGAGACCCATTTGGTTTTAGGGGTCATAGTTATGTTGTTGATACCTCATTTGGGATCAAATTCAGGTGAGCCCTGTTGAGAGTTATAAGAAATGGAAATTTGCTCACATTATCAAAATATATATATATATATATATATATATATATATCAATATATGAATATATATATATATATATATATATATATATATATATATATATATATATATATATATATATATATATATATACATATATATATATATATATATATATATATAATTATTTATATTTATATATATATATATGTATATATATATATATATATATTATTTCTATATATATATTATTTCTGTATTAAAATAGTTTAAACGGTTAGTTTTGAAAAGAAAAGGAAAATGGAAACTCAAAATTACTGGGTAATTCTTTTGGCAAACATGTCCATAAGTCATAAGGTCGTCTATGTTTGCTGTCAGTCCTTATTTAACTACAAACGAAGGAATCGCATGTTTGTGAGCACGCAGCATGGCTAATTAATGGAGGCAGAAATTAGTTAATTAAGGAAGGTTTTTGCGTTCAAAACTGGTTTGATCTAAACAAATTTTAATTTTCTGAAGAGAAAACGATTGTGCCGGCTTTGTCTGTCCGTCCGCACTTTTTCTGTCCGCCCTCAGATCTTAAAAACTACCGGGGCTAGAGGGCTGCAAATTGGTATGTTGATCATCCACCCTCCAATCATCAAACATTCCAAATTGCAGCTCTCTAGCCTCAGTAGTTTTTTTTTTTTTAAGGTTAAAACTAGCCATAATCGTACTTCTGCACCGATATAAATACCAACAACACAGGCCACTACCGGACCGTGGCTGAGTTTCATTGGCCACGGCTAAGAGTTTCATGGGCCGTGGCTGAGAGTTTCATACAGCATTATACGTCGTACAGAAAACTCGATTGCGCCGAAGAAACTTCGACGCATTTTTTACTCTTTTTTTTTGTTTATTTGATTAGTTCTTTACACATAGTGTTATTCATATAGTATGTGATAACAATCATACTGTTATCAGTTGAAATAAATGGAACTTGATCGTTCATTTCGGTTTCTCATCCCTTTGTTCCTGTCACCCGTTTATCTCTCTCTCTCTCTCTCTCTCTCTCTCTCTCTCTCTCTCTCTCTCTCTATCTCATTTCCATCCATTTCGCGAATGTGTTGTCTCTTGGAAGAATGACTATTTTTTTTCATTTCATTTTAAAGATTCAACAACACAACGGCTTCCCCTTAACAAATGATGGGCAGAGGAAGAGGAGGAGGAGGAGGAGGAGGAAGGAGGGGGAAGAGCAGGGGGAGGAGGAGGAGGAGGAATAAAAGGAAGAGGAGTAACTTGAGTTAGGAGGTGTTCGGGAATGGAATATATTTCCTTACTATGAATTATACCATCCGTGTGTACCAACTTCTCCTCCTCCTCCTCCTCCTCCTCCTCCTCCTCCTCCAGTTGTCCTCTGTCTGCATCTGTTACTCCTCCTTCTTCTATTCTTATTGCTTCTTCTTTCCTTCGTCCTTTGTCTTCTGCATAAATATCAGCTTGCAACTTGTGCAACTAAGGATGAGAGAATGATGTTGAAAATTGAACTTATTTAAGCATTGGCTCTCTCTCTCTCTCTCTCTCTCTCTCTCTCTTATCCTCATTTTCTCTCTTTATTTCTTTCTTTCTTATTCTCTCTCTCTCTCTCTCTCTCTCTCTCTCTCTCTCTCTGCACGACAATGGTGTAGCCTCGTGCAATAATGGAGACTGGTATTATGCGAAGAAGATCGTATAATAATTATCCGAGTTAATTCCCTTAATCCCCGTCGTTTCTTTATCATTCAATATACCCCAATTCTTGGCATAAACTTGTGACGATTATGAACTGTCTCCGCTAATTACGTTTGAAGTCTGTGAATTTGATATTGTTGCAAGGTATGAAAGGGACGGATTTATTTTGGACGAGCTGAGCTCTGAGAGAGAGAGAGAGAGAGAGAGAGAGAGAGAGAGAGAGAGAGATCATTAGCTCCGTCTCTCTTTTTATTAAGTAGGAAATACTACCCTCGTATCTTGGTGAGACACTTTCCCCCCGCCACGAGATAATTGCAGCTCCGTCCCTGTTAATCCTGATGAATGGAGGAGCCGCTTACGATGCGCTAATTGTGGCTCTGTTACACAGGATCAGTAATAATTCTCTAAGTAAAAAAAAAAAAAAAAAAAAACAAGTGAAAAATGAGCCGAAGTTTCTCCAGGCGCAATCGAGTTTTCTGTACAGCGTATAATGCTTTATGAAACTCTCAGCCACGGCCCATGGAACTCGCAGCCGCAGCCCATGAAACTTTCAGCTTCGGCCTGGTGGTGGCCTGTGTTTTTGACA
>NC_089763.1:26913494-26918494 GCF_040412425.1 Macrobrachium rosenbergii | reverse complement strand
CCTATTTTGTATTTTTTGCTTTGAAGATCTTCCTGGTTTTTTCCTATTTTGTATTTATTGCTCCGAACTTTTTCCTGATTTTTTTTCCTATTTAGTATTTACTGCTTCTGACTTTTTAATTTCCTGTTTCTTTTTTCCTATTTTATATTTGTTGCTCCGAACTTTTTCCTGGTTTTTCCCCATTTTGCATTTATTGTTTTTTTCCCCATTTTGCATTTATTGATTTCATTTTGCATTTATTGATTTTCCCTTAAAATAAATATATATATTTTATATATATATATATATATATATATATATATATATATATATATATATATATATATATATATATATATATATATATATATTTATAAATATTTACGTATATACATACATACATACATACAAACATTTTTGGCACGGGGATATAATACCATACGATCTTCTAACTTAGACTCACAGCTTTGTTCTCTTGCACGAAAGCTGAGAATGCACTTTCATATTAAGATCTCATGCGAACATATGTGCATTACGGATCTTTTATTCATGACCCCCCCGCCAAAACTCCAGAAAAGGCAGCAATAGAACAAATAAGTACACAAAAACTTTTAGCATATGTCTTGGGAAGTGGGAACTTCAAAGATATCTCGAAATATCTCGGAGCACTGTTGATTCTAAGCCATGCTGGCTTGGTGCAAAGGAATGAGCTCACTCTCTGTATTTCGTTGAGTGAAAGTTGAATAAAATGCTTGTGTGTATGTGTGTAGGTTTTATATGTATGTATATATACATATGTATAGTATATATATATGTGTATATATATATATAACTGTATATATTAAATTTTGCTTGAAATGTAAATACAATTTCACTCCCCTCATATATAAGAATTTTAAGTACTGAGAAGTGTATTTATTTATGTATGTTTGTATATGAGTGGGTATGTATGCATTACGTATGTATATATATTATATATGCATACCAATGTATAATATACTTATATATGCCATCTATGTATATATAATGTGTATATATATATGTGTGTGTGCGTGTGTGTATATAAATTTATAGTGTGTGTACGTATTTATATACCTTTGTATTTATATTCCTTTTTAAACAAAACATTCATAATATCAGTTGATCATAAAATAGGTGCTTTGTTTGACCTTATGCTTTACCTTTATCATTTAAATCAGAATTTTTACAAATAATAAAAAAAAATGGTATCAAGAAAACCGGCGACTGTAATGTAATTGCAATCCCAAATTCCCCTGTCTCCTCCCTCTCTCTCTCTCTCTCTCTCTCTCTCTCTCTCTCTCTCTCTCTCTCTCTCTCTCTCTCTCTCTCTCTCTGCTTCATATAAGTACTTTTAAGTGATCGGATTACAATAGGGAAATACTTAAGTTTCCAGACTTTCCTCCTTAGTAAGCTGAATTTTCCCCTCAGTTTCTTTTACGAAAAAGAAAATAATATTCCGCTCAAAAGTGGACATGATTAATCAGCCAAGTATGACGTTTGTTGAAATAAAAAAAATAAGCACCTTTTTTTCAAACGTATGAAAAGTTGATGACTTTTATATTTAACTTTTACATTTAACTTTTATATTTAACTTTGTATAACTGTTTCCTGTCCTTCTGTGATGCCATTCTCATTGCTTATTCACGATGAGCGTTGTTCAGAATACATCTCTATTTTGTTTTTAAAGTTACACGTCTACATACGCGGATCTCTCGCTCATCCGACATACGTATGAACGTTTGTAAGACATTCGTCTATGAGTGTAGGCTGTTTGTCTGCGTGTTTGCGCGCGCGTATGTGTGTTTTATATACAAGTGGTGGTTAATCAAATAGGACTCATCTTGACGTTGTCAAATGCCAGAGGTCTTTAACCAAAAGGTGATTGCCTTCCACTGCCTTTATAGGAAACACGCCGCCTGCCATATTTCGTCTTCACAGTCATCAGAAAAATTATATATATATATATATATATATATATATATATATGTATATATATATATATGTGTGTGTATATAACCAGATATATAGTATTATATTATGTATATTATATATATATATATATATATATATATATATATATATATATATATATATATATATATATATATATACTCTATATATATATATCTATATATATATATATATATATATATATATGTGTGTATGTGTATATGTGTATAATATATATACATATATATATATATATATATATATATATATACATATATATACATATATATATATATATATATAAAGTATATCCTATATTATATATATAAATAACCTTCACGTCATATATATTCATTTTCTCCTGTATTTCCCATTTAAATAACCTTCCGACCTGTGCACCTTCAGTTTAAACCCCACTTCCATTTTCCCTCCTTCCTAAACTTATATTTTTTTTTTTCCATATTTTATTTTAGGAGCTTATTCAATACACTCCCCACGAAGTTATTCATCCCTGAAAACCCCGTTAGAAGGAATTTCCTGCCGTTAATTTCCTCTGGTTTGCGAAATATTTATTCTTTCGAGACTTCGACTCTCCGCAAATAATGAAGCGTATTTATTCCTAAACTGGGAATAATAAGATGGGGATCTTATTAGCATCGGTTGATGAAAAACAAAGGAAGACGGTGTAAATGGCTTATTTGCAGCGTAATGGGTCAGTAAGAACGAGGCGGAAAATAGATCAGCCTTCCTCAGAATTGCTGGAGAGGGAAAGAGAAAGAGAGAGAGAGAGAGAGAAAGAAAGAGAGAGAGAGGGGACTCAAGAGTCCTGGAGAGAGACTAGACAGGGTCCTGGAGAGAGAGAGTCAGAGACAGGGTCATGGAGAGAGAGAGAGAGAGAAACAGGGTCCAGGAAGAGACACTGGGTCAGGGCCTGGACAGAGAGAGACGGGGGTCATGGAGAGAGAGAGAGAGAGAGGGCAGGGGGTCCATAAGAGGGTCCAGGAGAGAAGGAGTAGGGTCAGGAGAGAGAGAGAGAGAGAGAGAAAGAGAGAGAGAGAGAGCAGAGCAGGGTCCAGGAGAGCAGTCCAGGAGAGAGAGAGAGAGAAGAGAGAGTCCAGGAGAGAGAGAGAGAGGTTGATCAAGGATTGACAGTGCTGTATTATCATTACTCATATGATGAAACCCATTCGTATGGAACAAGCCCACCACCACAGGAACCATTAACTTGGATTTCAAGCTCCTAAAGAATATTAAGGTGTTCATTAGGAAGAAGTAAGAGGAGGTAAAGGGAAATACAGAAAGAAGAGATCTCCTACTTATCAAAAAAAAAAATTAATAAATAGATAAAAAGTATTAAATTCAAGGAGAATATATTAGGGCAGTAATGCATTGCATCTTCACTTAAACTAACAAAGTTCCAATTGCACCACATCCTCTGAAGGGAGGCTGTTCCACAGTCCAGCGGTTTGAGGGATAAAGGACCTCTGGAACTGAGAAGTTCGACAGCGAGGCACCTTTACTGCATATTGGTGTTGCTGTTCAGCGAATCTGGTAGCTCTCGGCAGATAAAGGGGATCAGAGAGATCAATTGTGAAATGTAGAAAGATCTCTGTTGAAATACAACTTATGATGAAAAAGTGACAAACAAGAGACCATTCGTCGATGGTCCAAGTCATAACTGCTACTATTAGGAAACAGAAGCCTAGCTGCAGGAACTACTCTATCTGAAAGAAACAAATCTCTGGCAGAAACAGACATCCACACTAGAGAACAGTATTCTAGTAAAGTAAGCACAAACGACCTAAAACAGGTTGATTTGATTTTATCACTGTTATAAATCTCTCTCTCTCTCTCTCTCTCTCTCTCTCTCTCTCTCTCTCTCTCTCTCTCTCTCTCTCTCGACGACAATGGAATGAAATTGATATTCCTCTTGGTGAAAATTAGCAAGATAGGTACGTGGAAGGAACGAGGCCTAAAAGGCATAGGCCTAAAATGGGAGGAAACATTCTGGATATCTTGAATATTCCCTGACATCCGGAATATTCTCGGACATCTAGAATATTCCTGGATATTTAGAATATGCCTGGATATCCAGAATATTCCTGGATATCTGGAATATCCCTAGATATCCGGGCTACTCTTGAAATCGGAATATTCCTGGATATCTAGAATATTCCTGGATATCCAGAATATTCCTGGATATCTAGAATATTCCTGGATATCCAGAATATTCCTGGATATCCGGAATATCCCTAGATATCCGAGCTGCTCCTGGAAATCCGGAATATTCTTGGATATCCGAAAAATGCTTGGACATCGGATTTTCCTGGGTGTCCCAAATACCCTTAGGGAACCGGAAATTCTTGGATATCCGGAATATCCCTGGATATCAGGAATACTCCTGGATATCCGGGAGTGCACGAGGTCGCATTTACAACAGAGGAATAAATATCGCAAGCAATCCCCGTCCCGGAAGTTATTAAACTTGGGTAATTACGTGGGGAAGATTAATCCCACATCCCCTCCCCACCACCTAAATACTCTCTATTTATGTATCCTCTCTCCCCCCCACCCACCAACGTTCTCGTATTTATAGAACAAATATATTGCTCTTATATAACCCGGCCGTATGTTATTAGGAAGTTAATTGCTGTATTCATTTTGCATCCTTAAGGGTTTCGGGGGAATTACTTTCGTTATATTAGGCTTCTTATTAAATTGAATTCATAAAAAATTGATTTCATAACAAAATTAATTCATTGCATGAAACTGAATGCATTAGAAATTTAATTCTTAAAAAATTGAATTCATAAAAAATTGGATTCATAAAAATTGAATTCGTTAAATAAAATTGATTTAATAAAAAAATTTGATTCATAATAAAATACTGAATTCTTGAAAATACTGAATTCATAAAAATTTAGTTCATAAAAAATGAATTCATAGAAAATTGAATTCATCAAAAAATATTGAATTCTTGAAAAATATAGAATTCATAGAAAAATATTGAATAAAAAATGGAATTCATAAAAAATATTGAATTCATAGAA
>NC_089763.1:26895994-26900994 GCF_040412425.1 Macrobrachium rosenbergii | reverse complement strand
GCTTTTTCTAGTTTGAAGTGAACAACATTCCCCATTTTGTTATTTTCAAAATTGCTATTTGATCATTGAAAATATTCTATTCAACATCACACCAGGTCTTTAACTGCTTCTTGTTTTGTGATTGTCTCGACTATGCAATTTTCATAGGTCATTGATTCAAATTTATCAAGTTAAAATACCATCCTATTTATCTCTGCCCATTTATATAGAGAGTTCCTATCTTCATAGCAATTTCTCTACTTATTCCATCAAACTTCTTAAGTCCTTATCATTACTTCTATGTCTGCAATCTTTGCAGCTAAAATTTGTTACAGTAATCTGTTTTTCTGTTTGCAAATTCTTTTATCCATCTTCCTATAAATTTATGTTTTCTAATTTTTTCGCTAATATATTATATCTATCAAAGCTTTTTATGAAACCACATCTGTATCTTTTCATTTATCATATTTTTATATATGCTTTCATGGTGGACTAACAGTTAAGGTTTTATTACTTTCAGGTACAAAACCATATATTATAATATTTTCATTAAATGTTTCATTATATTTTTCATTACCCTTTCCTTATGCTTTCATATGAGATGTCAGACTCACAGGCCTGCTGTTATCAGGGAGATGGAATATGCAATACATTTGAGATGTTGAGGCTCTATGCTGTTTAATTTAGGTTCTTTATATACTATAATTTTTCATGGAAAATACTGTTGTATAGCAAACCCATCAGTACAGAGTCTCTTCTATTTGACTTTTAAATTTGTTACAGTAATATATAAGAACATGTATATATATATATATATATATATATATATATATATATATATATATATATATATATATATATATATATATATATATATATGTATATATATATATAGATATATGTTTATATATACATATATATATATATGTGTGTATGTGTGTGTATATATAGATATATGTTTATATACACACACACACACACACACATACACACATATATATATATATATATATATATATATATATATATATATATATATATATATATATATATATAATATATTAAATAATATATAGTCTGGCCTGTTATCTTATGTATGTAAGTAGTACGTATCCATGTATGTATATATGATGTACGTCTCTGTGTGTGAATGAATGTATGTAAAGGTTATAGGAAAATGCAATCGGTTATACTCTAGAAAACTCTACACTTTTCTCCATTCAGGGGTGGGCGTTAGTTTTAAAAGAGATGATACAGAAATATCACACACATGTCCATTAGGCCAACTCTATTAAAAGCGCTCGGGAAAGGCCAGCTGAAATTATGCTATGTAAATCCTCACCCCCCAACCCCTCCCCTCCCCTCCCCGCCCACATATCATTTTTGCTAGTGAGAGTCCATTGCCTTTTTCCATCTCTCTCGACCAATGAAAAGAGGGCATTAAGTTGAAGGCCCTCGTTGATTGGTCCAGCGGATCGCACGGCGCGACTCGTATGGGAGAACTTAAATAGCTTTTGAATTTGAAGCCAAAAGGTTTGGATCGGAATCATTCGGGAGGTTTCAAAGAGGCTAAACAGTAACCATTTTTACCTCGTATTTGGGTAGTGCCGTCAGTGCATCTCATGTGGTGCACTGTAAGCATTACTTAAGGTTCTTTGCAGCGTGCCTTCGGTCCCTAGCTGCAACCTCTTTCGTTTCGTTTACTTTACCTCCTTTCATATTCTCTTTCTTCACGTCTTACTCCACCATCTCACAGGTGATTCCTGGTGGAACTGCTTTGAGATTTTCTTCTGTTACACCTGTCGAACCTTTTGCCTATTTCCCATCTCAGCGCTGAATAACCTCATAGGTCCCAGTGCTTGGCCTGTGGCCTAAATTCTATATTCAGTTCAATTCATCTATTTTTACCTTTGGATTTCGTTTCCAGCTCACATTTATCAGTTACTGAATGAGAGAAATGGGGGGATAAAATTAAGATACTCTTCCGAAGAAGTGAGAGCGATTTGAAAGCCTCTTCTGGATGTAATTAAAATATTAAAATGTTAAAATAGGACTAGCAGGTGAATGAATTTAAGGAACAGTTTCAGTTAATGAAGTTTTGTGAAATAAAAGCCGAGTGTTGTGGTTGCAGAACAATCTTTGGCCAAAAGTAACCACTTTGCAAAGCGAGATTCACGCCCTCAGCTGGTCCGAGAGAGAGATGATGCTTCTCTGATGTTCTCGTCAATAAATAGAGAGAGAAGACTGAGACAGAGAGAGAGAGACAGAGACCGAGAAAGAGAGAGAGAAGAGAGAGATGCTTCTCTGATGTTCTCATCAGTAAATGGAGGAGAGAGAGAGAGAGAGAGAGAGAGAGAGAGGAGAGAGAAGAGAGAGAGAGTCTCTCTCCCAGTAAATGGAGAGATGCTTCTCTGATGCTCTGTCAGTAAAAATGGAAAGAGTTACTGACATCCGCCAACAACATATATTCATAATCGAACGCAAAGCGGATTCTTGTGTCCGTATAAGCAACAACCCTTCTCCCATCATATCTTTCCTGATTAGTCCTTATTGCAAAAGCGAGCCGTTGCAATTTGCCGTCGGTCATTCATCTCCCTTTGCAAAGATTGCAAACCTCGTCTTGAAATAGTCTGATAGGGATGGATTCGCGTATCGTCTCTTAGGGAGGAATGGAATAATATAAATTTAAATGGACGCTGCATTCATCAGCCTTGACAATTGGCTGTGCTTTCGTTGGCTGTAATTGAACGTATGCATACTTTACAGAGATTCGTTACCAGAGAACCATTAACTGTTTTGCGTTGCGGTAAAGGTGTGTATATGTGGTTGCGTTCGTAACCGACAAAAATGGGTAAAAAGCGCTGCATAATATAATCGATAAGTATTACCCATGAAATGGAAAATTAATCTCCACACGGTGTTCTTTTTTTTTTTGCCTGATTAAAAACTAAATTACTAAAAGAAGGAAGAGGAAGCATATACAAAATAAAAAGAGAAATATGAAGAAATATGAGAGGAATGGAAAAGGAGAGAGAGAGAGAGAGAGAGGCAAAATAAAGAAAAATCTGAGAAGGGAAAAAGGAGAGAAGATAGTCATCCAAATAAAAGAAAAATCTGAGAAGGAAAATTAAAATAAAAAGAGAAATCTGAGAAGGAGGAAGAGAGAGAGGAGTCAAAATAAAAAAAAAAATAAAAGAAAAATCTGAGAGGAAACGAGTTCAAATTAAAAGAAAAAATATGAGAAAACAAGCGAACAGAAGGCAGAGAGATAAGTAAGTCAGGCAAAACAAAGGTAAAAGGGGAAGAAAAATATAAGGAAGGTAAAAGGGAGAGAGAGGCTCTTCATGAAACATTAATGGAGTTACAAGTCTTGGACACGAGTATGAAATGGTTCCTGCTTGTAACTGAGATTCAAGGTATCACGTTGCTTGTGTTTCACATCAATATCCATAAATAGATATTCATAAATAAATGAAGTAATATTCCCGCACAAATTCGCTTTTGTAGATAGCAAATTTATCATTTATTTCACGTGTTTTATTTTGAATATATTTATTCTCCAGGAATATTCATACAATTGTATTTTCCATTCGACAGTTGTGAAGTTAGGACATTATATTATGCGTACAGATATATTTTTCATTCGACAGTTTTAAAGTTAGGACATTATATTTTGCGTGCAAATGTATTTTTCATTCGACAGTTGTAAAGTTAGGACATTACATTAAGCGGACAAATGTATTTTTCATTCGACAGTTGTAAAGTCAGGACATTATATTATGCGTACAATTACATTTTTCATTCGACAGTTGTCAAGTTAGGGCATTATGTTTATACGTGTAAATATACTTTTCATTCGACAGTTGTAGGGTTAAGACATTATATTATGCGTACAGATATACTTTTCATTTACAGTGTGAATTTTAGGTCATTATATTTTAAGCTGATCAATATATATCAATAGAAAACTAAGTTATCAATTACTTCTCAACGTGTTTTTATTTAAGTCATTCCTCTGCAATTATGCTATGTTTATTTAATGCGTACTCTCATAGTTCTGTATGTGTTTGTGTGTGTGTGTTTGTGCATTTTCGAGAAACATATGCAACAGACCCTATTCTTCGTTCAACTTCGGAGCCAAAATACTTGACAATGAAACTTCTTTGGTGAACTTCGCGGCAAAAATATTTCATAATGAAACATACATCGCTTTCATACACAGGCATCTGGTTTAATAAAAAAATAAATAAATAAAAAAAGGGGGTTGGCTGGATTGGTTCTGCCTTGTTAAGCTGGTACAAATATAGAAACGCATTTTCGTTCCGTTTCTGCGCTTAAGAAATATTTAGTGTTGAAAATTGGTTTAGGAAAAATTATAGAGGGTGTCAAGAAGCCAGCAAAAAGTGTTGAATAAGGAAGGATATGTTGATATATATAGATCTGTATATACATACATACACATACACACATACACACACATACATACATACATACATACATACATATATATATATATATATATATATATATATATATATATATATATATATATATATATATATATATATATATACATATATGTATGTATGAACCTTAACTAATGAATTCAGCAGTGGACCCTTTGTATAATGAGCCATACAAATCATCAATCACTTCATACGACAAAACCAATGAATCATCAGCTACAAGTGTCCTCTCTCTCTCTCTCTCTCTCTCTCTCTCTCTCTCTCTCTCTCTCTCTCTCTCTCTCTCTCTCTCTCTCTCTCCTCTCCCCTACCTAACATGACTCCCGTTTTTCGAGAACAAATCTCTCTTTTAATTGAACTTTCTGCCATCTCTTCATCTATGTCTGAAATTTCAAAAACTGAATCTTTCTTGACTTAGCCTTCCTTTGCCATAATTTCCTCACTATCCACTATCAACTTATATTAAGCAAAAATCTTAATTTTTTATTTATTTTTGAATGGACTTTCTAAAATCTATTGATCTGTGGCGTAATAATATTCAAAAACTGCGTCTTT
>NC_089763.1:26853494-26890994 GCF_040412425.1 Macrobrachium rosenbergii | reverse complement strand
ATAAAAACATAGAGAGAGAGAGAGAGAGAGAGAGAGAGAGGAGAGGAGAGAGAGAGAGATATTCATAAAAATCTTTTACTGAAGAATCGAAAACAAAATATTGACAATTGCATAAAAAACATACAGAGAGAGAGAGAGAGAGAGAGAGAGAGAGAGAGAGGGGCAATTCTAGCCCGATGATGGTTATTGCAAAGGCTTTAAAAAGGGGGCGTAGAGCCCTTGTCCCCCTCGACGGTGGAATTGCTCTACCTTGGCGATTCCGGGGGCGAAATGGTCAAGAAAATTGTCTGCTTGGGAAACAAAAACCTGTAGATGTATTTATTCCAATATGAGAGAGAGAGAGAGAGAGAGAGAGAGAGAGAGAGAGAGAGAGAGAGAGAGAGAGAGAGAGAGACCCCCCGCATATATGATTTGTCAAGTATTTTCTGAGAGAGAGAGACAGAGAGACAGAGAGTGAGAGAAATGGATAGTGAAAAATGTACACGTTGAGATGGAAACAAGTTAAAAGAGAGAGAGAGAGAGAGAAAGAGAGAGAGAGAGAATAAAAGGGAGAGAGAGAGAAACATTACAGGTTGAAACGAGAAACGGAATGGAATGAGAGAAAGAGAGAGAAACCCCGCTCCGCACATATAATTCATAAAGCACTAGAGAGAGAGAGAGAGAGAGAGAGAGAGAGAGAGAGATAGAGCCCTCTCCACATACATGGTTTGGTCAATTTATTTCCTGAGAGAGAGAGAGAGAGAAAGGTCGCCGCTGGCTCTGCTGTCTATCTTTCCCAAATCCCGATTTAACAAAGGATTAATAGCCACGGCGCATATGCGGAAGCTGCCGACTGCGGCGTTGATTTGACTCGTTCGTTTCACATGAAGATAAAAGTTTATATATAAATACTGTACATATATACTATATATATATATATATATATATATATATATATATATATATATATATATATATATATATATATATATATATATTGTTGTGTGTATACATACATACTTCCATACATAAATACTAGTTATTGACTGCCTGACTGCTATATTATATCAGATGACCAATGTATAGCGTCGTGTTGCCATTAATCATTAGGACATTATACCAGGGGTATAAAATCCTTCCTCGTCCATATTCTTAACGGTATCCAAAATGTCTTGTACATATTTAGTTTTACATCATCATCATCATCTTTCTCCGCATCTTGTACATCATGGAGGACCATTATACTTTCCATTTATTTTATTAGAATTGCTTGCATGAACGGCTGTTCATATCTTGGCCGTTCAGTATTCCACATAACGTGAATTACAAAGAAGAAACTCAAGCGGTGCACTGTAGGCATCACTTAAGGTTCTGCGCAGCGTCCCTACTTCGGCCCCTAGCTGCAACGCCTTTCATTCCATTTACTATACCTCCGTTCATATTCTCTTTCTTCCATCTTACTTTCCTCAACCCTCTCCTAGCAATTGTTTCATAGAGCAACTGCGAGGTTTTCTTCTGTTACATCTGTCAAACCTTTCTATTCTCGATTTCCCTTTTAGCGCTGGATGACCTCTTAGGTCCCAGTGCTTGGCATTTGGCATAAATTTTGTGGTCCATTCTATTCATACAGGTTAATCAGTCTGTTATGTTACTCATCAGAATTTATTTCCCGGTACTGAATCATTCAAAGAATCAGCTAAAATAATGATTAATAGAAGAAACCATTTAAATACCCCAAACACAGTGTAAGTAACTTTTTAAATGTAAGTAACTTTTTTCGAACAAAGCGTAAAGTATTGTATATATAGGCCTATAAAAAAGAATGAAAATATCACAACAAGCTACAAGGAAAAACAAAAGCAAATCAGTATTTCCCAGTTTCCATAAATCGAGTTTTCCATCTTACCGAGAGGGATAAAGTTTGTGTCACCGTCGGAACAACTTAGCAAGAACACTTTTGATTTTTTATAGATGTATAAACTACAGATTCTTTTCGATGGCGGGGGCTGAAACAGTCTCGCTTCAGTAAAGGATTGTTTTCATAACTGTGAACGAGACTTTATGTGTTTATCTTTTCGGGGAAGAGGTGAATAAACGCATATACAAAGGCTTAATATCACCTACACACAAACTCAGAATCGATTGCCTCTCTTTTATGGCAATGGAATGCGAAGTTCGAATGGAAATATCTGAATGTACATCTTTCCAGCGTTATACGTGCTATAAAAACTCCCTCTTAAGTTCAGAGTTACAGCAGAAACAATCAAAACAGAATCAAAACAATCGCAACGGAAGGAGAGAAAACAAAACAAGGAATGTCTCGTATCAGTGGTTAAGCCAAAAACAAAAAAAAATTAAAGTTATTCCAGAAAAATTAAAAAAAAAAAGTATACCAGAAACAATAAGTTATACTAAAGAAAAATGAAAATAAAAGTTATACTAGAAAGAAATAAAAATAAAAGTTATACCAAAAACAATAAAAAAAAGTTATACCAGAATGAAATTAAAAAGATAAATCAGAAAAAATTTTAAAAAGTTATACCAGAAAAAAAAAAAATAAAAGTTATATCAGAAAAAATAAAAATAGAAGTTATACTAGAAAAAATAAAATAAAAGTTATACCATAAAAAATAAAAATAAAGTTATACCGGAAAAAGATCAAAGTTATAACAGAAAAAAATAATAAAAGTGACGCCAGAAAAAAATAAAGACAAAAGTTATATAAAGTAAAGTTATATCCGAGAAAAAATACAAATAAAAGTTATGTCAGAAAAATAAAAATAAAAGTTATACCAGAAAAAATAAGAATAAAAGTTATACCGGAGAAAAATAAATATAAAAGTTATGCCAAAAAAATAAAGGTTATACCCGAGAAAAATAGAAATAAAAGTTATACCAGAAAAATAGAAATAAAAGTTATATCAGAAAAAACAAAAATAAAAATTATACCAGAAAAAAATAGGAATAAAAGTTATATCAGAAAAAATAAAAATACCAGAAAAAATGGTTATACCAGAAAAAATAAGAATAAAAGTTATACCAGAAAAAAATGCCCCCCAAAAATGGTCATACCAGAAAAATATAAAGAAATAAAAGTTTGAGTATTGCTTTTGGGAAGCACAGTAAAAATCCCGTGGGGATTCGGTTCCCAGCTAACAAACGCGCGTAAAAGTCACGGAAGGATAAGATGACGCGAAGAGAGACTATAAAACCGTTCATGGAAGGTTTAGGTTCTGGAAGTAACGAGTTCTGTCAGAAGGGGAATGAATGAACGAATGCCCTTTTTGACTCTCTCTCTCTCTCTCTCTCTCTCTCTCTCTCTCTCTCTCTCTCTCTCTCTCTCTCTCTCTCTCAACAGGAAACCAAGCTTCTGCCTATTCCCGACGGAGGTAAATTGGCCACTTATACCCGTAGGATAAGGGAAGTGCCGTCTGTGCACCTCATGCGGTACACTGTGGGCATTACTTTTGGTTCTTTGCGTCGTCCCTTCCTTAGGCCCCTAGCTGCAACCCCCCTTTCATTCCTTTTACTGTACCTCCGTTCATATTCTCCTTCTGCCATCTTACTTTCCTCAGCCCTCTCCTAACAATTGTTACGTTTACAACTGCGAGGTTTTTCTCCTGTTGCAACTTTCAACCTTTTTTTACTGTCAGTTTCCGTTTCAGCGCTGAATGACCTCATAGGTCACCAGCTCTTGGCCTTCGACCTAAATTGTACAGTATATGTATTCTGTCCTATTCTGTTGGCCAGCTATGAAAACAAAATGAAAAGTATTACTTCCTTTTTTTGCTTGTAACTTTCAAAGATTGTGAAATGAATGCTAACAGTTAAGCTTAATATTATATTCATCACAAGAAGTTCCAAAATTGAAAAATGAAAATAAAAGATTGTTATTTACATTTTGTTCCAAGGAAAAGTAGTATGTCCGGGGAAATATTAATGCACAAGTTAAAATAAAACTGTGTTAATTAAGACGACTGAAATACCTGCTAACGGCGAGTATGAATTTTTAAAACGTTTTTAAAGGGAGTAATTGATTTTTCTTTATATATTTATCAATAGGCGTCTAATTGTTGTTATTTCGAGTTTAATTTTTTCGTAGGTGTTAGGATTATATATTTAAACTAATACAAGAATATGCATATTTATTTCGATGCTATTGTGCTATCTTCTTATTCTTAATCATGGAGTCAATAAATCAAAAGCAGGATTCCCTTTACTGCGTAGCCCAACAAAAATGACGTCAGGACGCCACAGTATTCATAACAGTGTGTTCATAACAATGTATTTTTTTGTTTCTGTTTTGGAGTCATTGCGATTAAAAAAGGATTCCCTTCACTGCATAGCCCAACAAAAATGATGTCTGGACACCACATTATTCATAACGCTGTATTTTTTTTAATCATTACAATTGAAAAAGGATTCCCTTTACTGCACAGCCCAACAAAAATGACGTCAGGACGCCACAGTATTCATAACACTGTGTTCATAACACTATTTTGTTTCTTTATTTTGGAGCCATTACGATTAAGAAAGCATTCCCTTCACTTTATCAGGACGTCTCAGTATTCAGAACACTGTATTCATAACAATGTATTTTTTCTTTATTTCGGAGTCATTACGATTAAAAAAAGGACTCCCTTCACTGCATAGCCCAGCAAAAATGACGTCAGGACGCCACAATATTCCTAACACTATTTATAACACTGCATTGCTTGTGTTTGTGACACTGTAAATCCTGCGTTACGAAGCTGATCAACAAATTCCAACCCTGATATCCTATTCAGCGGCAAACAATCGAAAGCCCCCGGAGGATTATGACACCCATAACGCCATTGTTTTTGCTTTTCATACGTGGCTGCCCATCACAAGCGGCCTAATTAAATTTACATTGCTCCCGACTCCGCCAGGAATTACGGCCGAACAATTATTATTGACCAGAGTCTGCGGCTCAAATGTGCTGGAATTATTCTACTCTATATTCCACAAATGGCCGAGGTATTGACGTTGTTCGGAGAAAGGAATCTGTCCGTTTAAAGCTTTGCAACGGTCGTTCGTGCTCCGTAGGGGGGTAGCGCGGTCAGTGCACCTCACGCGGTGCACTGTAGGCGTTACTTGACGTTCTTTGTAGCGTCTCCTCCGACCCTAGCTGTAATCCCCTTTCATTCCTTTAACTGTACTTCCATTCGTATTCTTTCTTTCATCTTACTTTCCTCAACCCTCTTCTAAACATTTTTTCATAGTGCAGCTGCGAGGTTTTCCTCACGTTGCACCTTCTAAACCTCTCACCCTCGATTTTCCTTTCGACAGCGAATGACCTCATAGGTCCCAACGCTTGGCCTTCGGCCTAAATTGAATACTCTATCTATCTATCTATCTATCTATCTATCTATCTATCTATCTATCTATCTATCTATCTATCTGTTTGTCTGTCTGTCTGTCTATGATCGTACATGAAAATGGCATCTTTGGAATAGCCGGATTATAAAATTTAGGCCAAAGGCCAAGCGCTGGGACATATGAGGTCATTCAGCGCTGAAAACGAAACTGAGAGTGAAAAGTTTTTATGTTGTAACAGGAGGAAAACCTCGCCGCTGCACTAATAAACAATTGTTGGGAGAGGGCTGAGGAAAGTGAGATGGAAGAAAGAGAATATGAACGGAGGTACAGTAAAAAGGAATGAAAGGGGTTGAAGCTTGGGGCCGAAGGAACGCTGCAAAGATCCTTAATGTTTTTCTATGGTCGTATAGGTAGCGTAGTTTTCAGGGTGCCAGCTGAAAGATAATCATTAGGGTTCGTATTTATTCTGATGTTTTAAATATAAAATAACACCCTAGCTTTCTTTGGAAGGCGTTGCTACCTTTTGGGAGACAAATAACTAGGCTGATAAATAATCTTTTTTTTATGAATCATTAAAAGCTATCTTTTTTCTTCAAAAGCTAATGATAAGGAAAATATTCATAATTTTATGTATCACTGAAAATCCAAGTCAGTAGAAAAAATACGAATCGGTAATAAAGTCTATCTTTCAAAATGCGAAGCGATTTTATATATGTGTATATATATATATGTATATATATATATATATATATATATATCACATGTATGTATCTATGTATATATATATATATATATATATATATATATATATATATATATATATATATATATATATATATATACATATTATATGAAATTATTTTTCATTCATTTTCCACATGACTTTGTTAACAAGGTCGACGAAGTCGTGTCACTTGTACAGACTCTCAGAGGCATTAGCTCTAATCCTGGTCAAGGTAGACGTAATTACATATAATTCCCTTTTGGCATATGTTACTCCCTGGGTATTGTGAAATCTACAGTTCTGGGTTATTTGTGACTACATTTTATTGCGGTTGTATGTAAATGTACATGTGTATATGTATATATATAGTGTGTGTGTATATATTCATATATATGTGTGTGTGTGTGTGTGTGTATACATATATATATATATATATATATATATATATATATATATATATATATATATATATATATATATATATATGACTTCTCATTTTATTGTATTATTTTTCTCAATCGCGTGATACAGGTTGTAGATATGTGGTGAATCGGTGCCTGACTATTAAAACCTGTACAAATTGCCAGCCATAACAAAATTCAATCAGTTCTTCACCGACCTATAACATAGGCATAAATCATAAATTCCCATTCCGCCTCCATGTCGAATAGGAAGTTATTTTTGAAAGTTAACAGTGTCTCATCAGGACTTTTAGCTTCAAAGGGTCTGGATAAATCATCTGCATCCGAAGGATTAATCCCTAAATCCCCGAGTAGTTTGCCCAACATTCGGTGGGATTTTTTCGTTTTATTGCTTGACAGTGAACGCAAGACTAGAGAAAATAATTTACGCGAAAATTTCTGGTTATGTTTTGCAGTAAAATGAATATTCATACGTTTGACCAACATTGATTTATATAGAAAACTATAGAAAAATCAGTTTTGTTGAATTTCTCTCTCTCTCTCTCTCTCTCTCTCTCTCTCTCTCTCTCTCTCTCTCTCTCTCTCTCTCAATTACTACTGAGAACGTAAGAGAAGTCTTTCTCTCTCTGTCTCTCTCTCTCTCCTTCAAGTACTGAGAGCATTAAAGAAGCATTGTCTCTCTCTCTCTCTCTCTCTCTCTCTCTCTCTCTCTCTCTCTCTCTCTCTCTCTCTCTCTCTCTCTCTGTATAGACACACATATACTGTACATACAAATCTGGAATTGTCAACAGAATCCTACTGTTTTGTATGTTTGCCATCAATCTGAAAATGTTCTACTGCATAATTACTAAATCTAGGAACTTTGGAGCGCGGGCAAATTTACTGAGCCCAGTTGTGTTTAACTTTCCTGCGGTAAGAGAATTCATTTATTTCAGTGTTTGTGTATTATTTAGTTAAAATAACACGCACACACAACCGTCTTTCCCTATTCGTTAAAGGTAAGCGTTAAATTGTTTGTTGGCGTTTTGTAGTTAGAATAACGGGCATTGAAGTATCCAGACAGAGCATTAATATTTTGAGGTTAGTGCAGGGTGAAAAATTTAGCATGGAGCATTGTATCTACAGTGTTAGATTTATATGAGGGAATGACATCAGTCAAAAGTAAGTGGTGATGACTTTATGTTTATGAAATAATGGCTGGACGTGTGATTTTGTAAACGTCATTTATATATATATATATATATATATATATATATATATATATATATATATATATATATATATATATATATATATATGATATTCATATACATATATGTATGTATGTATGTATGTATGTATGTATGTATGTATGTATGTATGTATGTATGTATGTATGTATGTATGTGTGTGTGTATCCCTTCACACTCCACACAGATTCGCTTGGAGATAAAATTCACATGACTTCCCGTCCACTGGGTAATCGAAGCCGGCGACGCTTTGACTATAAACAGATGTAAATATGGAAAGATCAAAAGATGAACCCAGCAGTCTGCGACGCGCCTCAAAACTTAAAAGCAGATGGAGTGATGTATGTATGTATGAATGCATCTATGTATTATGTATGTATGTATGGATGTATACGCTCAAAAAGGATGTTATTAAAATGAATTAAATTCTTACACTTACTGACATAAAATTCTCTTCCATTTTCCATCTAGAATTTATGATATAAATCTGCGTTTAGATTCTAACTCGTAACTGATGAGAGTTAAATAACTTTATATACTTAATATACTTATTATACTTAATTTGATATGCTTAATATATACCACGCGTGAAGTGCATTGGGATGAGACCCAGTTCATAAAACTCACGAGGCTCGGAATATTACATTTTCAAAGCCTGTTCAATGATTGCTATGAAAGGTTTTCTGTCTTCATTTGGTTTCAGTGCTGCATTTAATGCCTGGTAACTTCAGAGCATTTTTGAGACTGAATTGTGGCATTCAGTAGTATTTCAGCTTATAATAATAATAATAATAATAATAATAATAATAATAATAAATAATAATAATAATAATAATAATAATAATATGATGTTGGTATTCTCATGACACATGCAAGATTTTATTCTTTGATTATTCTAGTTTATTAAATCATTTTATACACCTGAAAGAAATCTTTATACAGAAAAGAAATAAAAAAAAAAATAGATCAGATAAAGAAAGGAGAAGTCTGTGGGAGACAATCTCACAAAATATAGAACACGGGAAAAACCCAGTTGTTTTTTTGTTTTATTTCATTTTCTCAGGGGGATAACTTCATCGTCTAAAACTTGGAAAATTAGCTGTGGAAAGCAAGCAGGGGAAGAAGGGAGGGTAATTCCGAAGGCGAATTATTTTCCCAGGTTAAAAGAAAGATGAATTTTTGTCGCCGGATGAAAGAACGAAAATTCTTTTTCCATGGGACAGAAAGATAAATTCATTTTAACGGGGGAAAGAACGTTTCATTCTAGTTGCTGGATGAAAGAAAGGTGAATTCTTTTTCCCAGGTTAGAAGAGAGATGAATTCTTTAAAGGAACACGAATTCTTTTTCCCAGGTTAAAAGAAAGACGAGTTCTTGTTAGTCGATGAAAGGAACACGAATTCTTTTTCCCAGGTTAAAAGAAAGATGAATTCTAGTTACTGGATGAAAGAAAGGCGAATTCTTTTCCCCAGGTTAGAAGAAAGATGAATTCTAGTTACCGGATGAAAGAAAGGAGAATTCCTTTTTCCCAGGTTAAAAGAAATTTGAATTCTTGTTACCGGATGAAAGAAAGGTGGATTCTTTTTCTCACGGGGAAAGGAATATGAATTCTTTTTTGTGTAAGAAAGAAACACGAATTTTCTTTCGGAAGAGAAAAGAAAATTTGTTCATCTGGAAGAAAGATAATCTTTTCTAAGGGTGAAAGAAAGAGGAAGTCTTTTCCCGAGTTGCAAGAAAGACGATTAAGAGAATGTAACTTTGTTATATTTTATGTAACGAGTTGCGATTTCATATTGCCATTTCTTTGGCATTTCCTTCTCGAGTCTCACGGCATCCAGTAGTTACTTTTTCCCAAAAGCTGATTAAAAAAAATCAAAATTATGATGTTTACCTTTCGTAACAGAGGCTCACTAATTAAAAAAAAAAAAATAGTTGTTTACCTTTCTTAACAGAGACTCACTGACTAAAAAAGAAAATAAAAAAAATCGTTTACCTTTCGTAACGGAGGCTCACTGATTAAAAGAAAGAGAGAGAGAGAAAAAAAAAGCTGTTTCCCTTTCGTAACAGAGGCTCACTGAATAAAAAAGAAAAGCTGTTTACTTTTCGTAAAAGAGGCTCACTAATTAAAAAAAAGAAAAGAAAAGCTGTTTGCCTTTCGTAACAGAGGCTCACCGATTAAAAAAGAAAAAAAAGAAAGGTTGTTTACCTTTCCCAACAGAAGCTCACTACAAATTCACTTAATTTTTCATCCGGCTCGAAGAGTTTTCAAAGTTAACTCGGGAGCGCCTCGTAAACTCGCTGAAAAACGGACAAATGGATTGAATGATAAATAAAGAGTGGAGTCAGCTTTCTCAAAAATAAATAGGGAAAAAAAAAACAAAGTTGTTTACTTTTCTTAACGGAGAAGACTCAAACTGATGAACTTTTTTATAAGTCTGGAAAGGAAAATACGGCTAAATGTCAGACACCTAGAAGTTGGTGTATTTCAACATGCTGGAAGAAAGATTAATCTTGTAGAAAGAGAGTTTTTTTATATTATTTACATTTTGTTAATTAATAGATTTGTTAATTAATGGCCAGGGTTCAAACCTTCGCTAACAGATGGCTTGGATTGAGCCACTAAACAAACTCCATAGTTCAACCTTCAGTCGAAAAAAACGAGAGGTTCAGTGGCGAAAAGGTACCAACCTCAGGCTGGGAAAAAAATCGCGACACCTGGCCACGTGTAATGTATTGGGACCTCACTGGCTGTTAAAAACAGGAGATCAGCGCTGGCCCTAGAGAGGAGAGAGGGCTTTAAATTCAATAAATTTGTTAATTGATAAATCATCTTGATTGAGAGTTTGCGTTAAACATTTTTCATTGACTTAATATAGCTTGTTCATTGGTAATGAAGTTTTGCTAATGTATGTTGTTAAATGATAAGATCTTGTTAATTAAAAGTTTGTGTTCGACATTTCTCATTGAAGGTTAATCAATAAAATCTTCTTAATTAATAAAATCTTAAATTAGGAGTTTTGTTGAAATTTTCTCATTGACCACTAATTAATAATATTGTTTATCAATGAAATCTTGTTAATTGATAAAATATTGTTAATTAACAAGTCTTGATGCAATATTATTAATTCGCTTGTTAAAAAAAAAATAAAGTGGATGAATCTTTTTAATAAATAAAATCGTTAATTAATAAAATCTTTTTAACTAATAAAAAAATTTTAATGAATAAAATCTTACTAATTGTTAAATCTAGTTAACTGATAAATCTAGTTAATTGATAAAATCTTGCTAATTCATAAAATTTTTTTGTTAAATATTTTTGATGAATCTTGTTAATTAAATTTAGTTATTGGGTAAATCTAGTTCATTGATAAGATCTTGCTAATTAATAAGATAATGTTAGTTAATGAAATCTTGTTAATTGATGCTGGAAGTTAATAGATTAATGAAGTTGTGGAAAGAGAGTTTTTTTTGCTTAAGAAGAAATTGTTAATTAAAGATATTGTTAATGAATGGCAAGTCAGGTTGTTTTGAGTTTATCCAGCACCATGTAATTCACAATTGGTTTTGATTGAGCCATCATGTAGTTTTCCGGTAGCCCGTCACAGCCGGAAAAGGGAAATTTGAAAAAAAAGATAGGTTCAGTAGGCGAATGACCACGTAAACCGTATTTGAACTAGGGAGTAACTAATCCATCTTAGCAATGCGTAACTCTGCTTGTATGTGTAGTAATGGAACTATTAATATGTATTTGAAATTATAGTAAGCATAATAACAATATATTTCAAAAATACGTTTGAAAGTTTGCATTGGAGGAAATTTTATTTTGCTATGCGGGTTGATAAATGGAATTACAAACATGAGTAAATAAAACCAGTGTACCCTAACCGTGATAATTAAATGCAGAATTTACAATTATTCCATGAAGCATCAGTTCGCCACGTTGGATAGATATATACCGATCATGCTGTCATCTTAGGTTTTGAATTAATATTTGTTGCTATGAAATGATAAGATTATGTTAATTAAAATTGTTTGGTCCATTTTAATTGAAATGGGGCAATATTAATATATATATATATATATATATATATATAATAAAATCTTAAATTAGGAGAAAATTTGTTGAAAATTCTTCTTCATTGACCACTAATTCAAGCCATTAATATTGACTTATCAGTGTGAAAGTCTTGTTGCAGGCATTGATAAAACAATTACTAATTAACAAGTTTGATGTAGGAGTATTAATTAATATTCATTTGGCTAAAAAAAATAGACTGTCAGGGACATTTTGATTAATAAATAACCTCAGATCCACACCCGTTAAGGTGTAATAAAAGGTTTTAACTCATTAAAAACTACCCTTTAATGTTTAAAATCTGATAACTAATTGTTAAATCTCTCTGCAAAGTTTTAAACAATTGATAAATTTCTTTTAATTGATAAATCTTGCTATATTCATAAAATTTTTGTTGTTAAATCTTTTATGAATCTTGCTAATTAAATTCCAGTGCATTATTAGAATGTACAATCCTTTTGCCCCTTCAGTTGATAGCATGATTGTTCTTACACTACCAAAGATAATGTTTAGTTAATGAAATTTGTTAATTAATGTAATTCTTTTTCCAGTTTTAGTTTGGCCAATATAAAAGTTGTCTGAACCATTTTATATACACTGGAGTTTAAGAGTTTTTCAGGAGTTCTTGATAATTAACATTTTCATTGTTGTAGTTCTCAAGTCAGGTTTGTTTTTGAGTTTATCCAGAGATGAGGGATTTCTTTCATACTATTATTATGGGCAGAGAAACCTTACAACACAAAATTTTTTGTGTTTTGGTGTTAATAGTTTTGAAAGATATCCTCTGCAGGCCCGGTGTTAAGGAAATTTCATAAAAGATAAACTTTCAAGAACGTCGCAGATAATATTAAAGGTGTAGTATTAAAACTAGGGAGAACAATTTATCTTAGCAATGAAAGCAACTCGTTTGAATGTGTAGTAATGTGAGATATTAATATGTATTTGAAATTATTTGCATAAGGTGTTAGTAAGAACAATATATTTCAAAATACGTTTGTAAAGTTTGCATTGGAAAGGAAATTTTATATGTTATGCGGGTTACAACCATAATATGGAATATGCATGGGAAATAAATCCTGAGTAAATAAAAGAAATTTGTAATTGTTTGAACTTTTAACCGTAGAGATAATTAAATGCAGAATTTACAATTATTCCATGAAGCATCAGTTCGCCATGTTAATGAGATATACCGATCTTGCTGTCATCACACCTGTCAAAGTGGATTACGATATTTGCTTTATGAACAATGAACCAGATTATCGTGATTTTTAAAAGTTTTTGGTCCAGAATTAATTGAAAATGGATGAGCATCTAACGGCTGTGTATGTATATCGTTCTTGTAGTATATATATGATACTCTGTATCATATCAATGGCTTGGAAATATCGAAATCAGACCTACAATCTTATTATTTATGGTATTATATATATGAATCACGTACAAAAGTACATTAATCATATATATATATATATATATATATATATATATATATATATATATATATATATATATATATATTGATGAGTAGTAAACGAGAGATCCGTATCTTATTATTCGCTTGGATGAAACGCTGTGATTAATTAGGACTTCTCGCAATTTCTCATTCGTGTGGTGGCAATAATTCATCATCTACACTTCTGGAATTTCTAAATTAATATTCCCTTCTGGGAAGATTCGATTCGATAACATACCGTCGACCGTAAACTTGCATATATATTCTTGCGGCGTCGAATAAGACCTCATGATTGCGCGTTGAGATATTCGTATGAGGATGTTGTAATGCAGACTCCTGAATTAGAATGTCAACATCATCTCAGGTGAATCGTGATGCGCATCTGGTTTTCTAGGAATATAAAGTATTATTATTGACATTACCAGCTGTTGCCGTGCCGGAACCCGGCGCTGCTGTCTTCCCTATCCTCGCGATCCCCTCCCTACCTACCCTGCCCCCACCCGGGGTGGGGAAACAGGTTTGCAGGGGGGGTGTGTGTCTCCCCTACCTCCCATTCCCCTACCTACCCCGCCCCCACCCGGGGTGGACAAACAGGTTTGCAGGAGGAGGGTGTATGTTTCCCCTACCTGCCCCTCCCCTCACCTGGGGTGGACAAACAGGTTTGCAGGGGAGGGAGGGTGTATGTCTGCCTCCTCCTTTCCCTGCTCACCCCACCCCTCACCCAGGGTGGACAAAGAGGTTTGCAGGAGGAGGGTGTATGTTTCTACCTACCTTTCCCCCACCTGGGGACAAACGTTGCAGGAGGAGGGGGATGTCTCCCCAACCCTCCCATTCTCCTACCTACCCTGCCCCCAACCTGGGCGGACAAACCAGTCTTCAGGGTGGGTGGCTGTGTCATGTCTCCTACTGTCACCTGGGGAGGGGACCTATTTTTTATTATTATTATTATTATTATTATTATTATTATTATTATTATTATTATTATTATTATTGTCATTATATTTATTTAATTTGAAAAATTTATATAGTCTATATGATACTGCCCTCAGAAAATCTCTCCCTTTTATATATGTAAATTATATATATATATATATATATATATATATATATATATATATATATATATATATATATATATATATATATATACATACACACACACACACTTTCTGGGTGAGTGCATATGTTTTGTGAATGTGTGTAATGAACATGTGTGTGTGTGTGGGTGTGCATGTGCGCGCTGGCTGTCTGCCTAATGAGCGAGTGAGGTGCATATATTTATTTTTTTTTTAATGTTCATTTGATAATATTCATGTAGACAGATGTTTACAAGCATACTCTGTAAATGAAAATATTTTAGGGTTTCAAATGCAAGATGAAACTAATTTTATTTTTTATTTTTATATTTTTGCAACGGCGGGTAAACATTTTTCCTTTTCGTTTTTGCTATAACAAGTGTGTTCCATGTCGATAATATTTTTTTTATATTTTTCCAGTGAATTACTCAGCATTGCGTACCCAGCTGAGTTTCATATTGCGTCGTACGCAGACCAGAAAGGTTTAGGACAAACAAAATTCAAAGTTGCTTAATTTTTTTTTTTTTGCTATTAAAATGTCATTTTGAGTCGCTTAGAATATATTAAAATCAACGCGGGGTTATTTTTGATTTGCGGTATTTAGACCAAGAATGAATTTCAGTTGCATATTCGTAATCTTAGAATTATTATTATTATTGTCATTATTCAGAAGATGAACCCTATTCATATGGAACAAGCCCACCACAGGCCATTGACTTGGAATTCAAGCTTCCAAAGAATATGGTGTTCATTATTATTATTATTATTATTATTATTATTATTATTATTATTATTATTTTTATTATTATTATTATTATTATTAAATTATTATTATTATGCATATTATTATTAAAATGGATGGCTGTATTATGTGATAGTGTGGACTGTTTTGTCCAAGAAAATATTGCTTTTTTTTATGAATAAATACTCTATTAGAATGCCATCCAGTTTGAATGAGGTATTTTAGTAATTCAACTAATGCACAGAACAATTATTATTATTATTATTATTATTATTATATATATATTATTATTATTATTATATATATATATATTATATATATATGTATATATATATAGTGTGGACTATATATCCAATAAATGTAACTTTTTCTGAATGATATTAGATATATCCATATATATGAGGTATTTATATCCAATATATATATATATATATATACTGTATATTTATACATATATTATATATATATATATATATATATATATATATATATATATATATATATATATATATATATATATATATGTATTCATTCTCTCATTTTAATTGCGTAAATTCACTCTGTAAACCAATCTGGGATTATTGTAAAACAATACCACTACTTGAATCTATTTAAAATTCAGACGAAAGCTTAAATGACAGAGATATAAAAAAAACTAAGTAAAGCTACAAATGATAATAAACCCCAGAGTGCAAAATCTCTACGACGCCCCTTGTGTTCTGGCGAACATAATTTAGGAATCATAATCTCATCACTCCTACATTTGTTGGTCATTGCTGCACGCTATCCTCACACTTTCCATTATTGCTGTGACTATTATTAACACTAGTTCCTCTTTGTACCCACTTCAGTGTCCCTCGTAAATCAATTCTGTTATTACCGTTGCTATTCTTGTAGTTAATGTTATTGTGAATGATAATATCAGCGCCGTTAAGAAACAAGCAAACACTCGGTGTGACATGACTGATAATCTCATTAAGCGTCCGTCGAGGTCATTGGAGGCGATGTCGAATTTAGGGGTCCTCTGGTTCGACCCTGTGGGGTGTGGGATAGTTGGAGGATAGGGGCGGGGAAGGGTGGTAAGGTTATTACTCCGGCAGAAGGAAGTATCGTTCCAGTCACGCAAAGTTCTCGTACGTCTCTCGTTATGTCCCGGGCTGAAGGATGACTTCGAAAATCCCAAGGAGAAAATGAGAGGCGTTTTAATTTACTGGCCTCGTTCAATTTGCATAACGGGCATCAGTCGTGTGATTTAACGCTGTCGTTTTGAAAGGAATGACTTCGCAAGCAGAGGACTGGTGCGCCTATACGAGGAATGAATTATTTTTATGAGGGTGGTCGTCGCGTGTTTTGCATTTTGTGATTGACGTGTAATGTTGTTTGAATTTGTTTTTCCCGTTGTTTGGATGAATGTTATAGGACTGTGCGTGCATGTGTGGTTGAGAGAGAGAGAGAGAGAGAGAGAGAGAGAGAGAGAGAGAGAGAGAGAGAGAGAGAGAGAGAGAGAGAATTCCATGGCAAAAGTAAATATATATAAGAAACAAATCTCCCTAAAACTGATTTTTTCAACATATTCACAAATGTAGGGCTTAATTACTATATTAATCTAAAATTAATATATAATGGTTGCATATAAAGTCTAGTTATACTGCGTTCGAAAATTCGCCATTCTGTTGATTTCAATCAAATAATAATAATAATAATAATAATAATAATAATAATAATAATAATAATAATAATAATATTAATATTATTATTATTATTATTATTATTATTATTATTATTTTTATTAGTATTATTCATAAGATTCAAGCAAATAATATTTATAATAATAATAATAATATTATTTTTTTTATTATTATTATTATTTTTATTATTTTTATTATTCATAAGATTCAGTCAAATAATATTTATAATTATTATTATTATTATTATTATTATTATTATTATTATTATTATTATTATTATTATTATTATTATTATTATTATTATTCATGAGTTAAACCTTTTGCATATAGACTTAGACCAGGAGGGTTATTGACTCGAAATTCAACCTTATAACATGGGTGTTCATTTGAAAGAAGTAACAGAAGGTAACCGAAGTGCGGAAAGAAGAGATCAGTTACCAGAAAAAAAACTAAATTAACAAATCAATAAATAAGTAGATAAAAACGTCAGTAAATTATGAAAATACAAGGAGGATTGTTCATGCGACCAAAAAGAAAACGATTGAAACTTAATTTACCATCTATACCTCCTCCATCGTTGCAGTACCATATATCAGTATCAGTCTCCTACACTTCATTCATCCGAGTGATTGGGTCATCCAATTAGCCGGCCATTCACCCACTCAAACACTTGCACATTGGGTAACACAATAAAAAAATTTAAACCAATTTCGTGTGGAATATTTTTGCATCAGTTATTTTTACGCTCTGTTTCGGTGTCATGTAACCCATATTAATGTCAGCTTTAAATGTCACTGGTTGCTTTCTTATAGACATGAGGACGTAATTTAAATATAACGAGAAATGAAGCGTAATAATAATAATAATAATAATAATAATAATAATAATAATAATAATAATAATAATAATAATAATAATAATAATAATAATAATAAAATAAGTCACTTCTTTTTTAAACGATAGGTCGTGAGACTATCAGCAAGAAATTAAGCGTAATAATAATAATAATAATAATAATAATAATAATAATAATAATAATAATAATAATAATAATAATAATAATATATTAGTGACTTCTTACAGACTTGAGGTTGCAAGTGAGAATATAAGCGTGATGGTAATAATAATAATAATAATAATAATAATAATAATAATAATAATAATAATAATAATAATAATAATAATCCTAAATGAATCAGCTAAGTTTCATAGCAACGTGTCTTCTATGTCATGCTTTAAGCATAAAGGTGATTGAACTATCAAATGGTTGCCATGAATACATCACTATTCCCAAGAATATGGGAATAAATTGCTCTCTCTCTCTCTCTCTCTCTCTCTCTCTCTCTCTCTCTCTCTCTCTCTCTCTCTCTCATCTCTCTCTCTCTAAATGGAATAGGTTTTTACTATCAAATTTTGAAATGACTACGTCACCATTCCCAAGAATATCTCTCTAAATTCTCTCTCTCTCTCTCTCTCTCTCTCTCTCTCTCTCTCTCTCTCTCATGTCCCAATCACAGAAAAATCTACCGCAATGGAGAAGTTAAGAACAATATAAGTAATCAAGAAAGAACATTGCTCTCGTGAGAAAAGAAATTCTCTCTCTCTCTCTCTCTCTCTCTCTCTCTCTCTCTCTCTCTCTCTCTCTCTCTCTCTCTCTCTCTCTCTCTCATGTCCTAATCAAAGAAATACTCCCCCAGCAAGGAGAAGAACGATTAAGGAACAATATAAAAGAGAAATCAAGAAAGAGCATTGCTCGCGTCCCATGAAAAGAAATTGCCACATTGCAGGGGAGAGAGTCTGGAGGCGTTCGAAGCAGAAGCCCCAACAGTGCAGTTAAGACTCCTGCATTGGGTCCTCCCCCAGTGGGTCCTCCCCCATTGGGTCCTCCCCCAGTGGGTCCTCCCACATTGGGTCCTTCTGTAGTGGGTTCCCCCACAATGCATACTCCTGCAGTCGGTTCTCCTGCAGTGTGACCTCCCTCAGTGGGTCCTCCAGCAATGGGTCCTCTCCCCAGTGGGTCCCCCTCCCCAGTGGGTCCCCCTCCCCAGTGGGTCCTCCCCCAATAGATCCTTCCTCAGTGGGTCCTCCCCAGTGGGACCTCCCACAGTGGGTCCTCCCACAGTGGGTCCTCCCCCAGTGTGTCGTCCTGCAGTTGGTCCTCCAGCAATGGGTCCTCCTGCAGTGAGTCCTTCTGCAGTGGCTTCTCCTGCAGTGGGTCCTCCAGCAATGGGTCCTCCTGCAATGGGTCCTCCCTGCAGTGGGTCCTTCCTCAGTGGGTCCTCCTGCAGTGGGTCCTGCTGCAGTGGTTCTCTCACAGTGAGTCCTCCCTAAGTGGGTCCTCCGGCAGCGGGTTCTCCCACAGTGGGTCTTCCTACTGTTTGTCCTCCCACAGTGGGTCCTCCTGCCCAGGACTCAGATGCGCTGCCCGCTGGAAAGCAAAAGGTTGGAAATGGACGATTCATACTTCCAGTTCTGTTTGTTTTTTTTCACTTGAAACCCTAAACTCTCGTTAAAGTAAACCTAGATTCTCTCTCTCTCTCTCTCTCTCTCTCTCTCTCTCTCTCTCTCTCTCTCTCTCTCTCTCTCTCTCTCTCTCAGATGCAATAGTTTTCATGTTAAAAGTTGATTTGATTTGATTTTGTGTGTATATATATATATGTATGTATATATATATATATATATATATATATATATATATATATATATATATATATGTATATATGTGTGTGTATGTATACGTATATATATATATATGTATATATAATCACAAATCACGATTCTATATTCAATGAGATAATTTTAGAACGTTTAGAAATCTATCTCAAATTAAGTATTCTGTGAGAAATCAGATTTCATTTCTCAAGCTAAAATTTTTGACAGTATTCCAGACAGGAACAACCGAATAAGAAAATAAAGAACTTATACAACAAAAATGTCCGTAATTTCATATTTTTTTATGTAACGAGACTCATTCAGATTCCTTCAAGAAAATATGCGTGTAGCGTGCTTGTAAATTAGCTGTTTTGTTCCCAAGAATCAGATGTTTTTTTGATGTAAAATTTGTTGACAGTATTCTAGTACACCACAAACTTGCCAGAAATTGACCAGTCTTATATAAAAAAAATCTTACTACTATCTCCTTAGAAGATTTTTTTTTTTTCACAGAAACATTGTCACGTTTTTCCTCTCATGTTTTACGACTCAGAGGACAAAATATGTTGTATCTTAGTAGGACAGGCACTTCTGCTAGCGTTCATTTTTCAATTTTTTTTTTTATTTCTTGGAAACATACTTATGACATCTGTGTTTCCATTTTATCTCTACAGACGAATGTTTTGTCCTAAATCCCGTTGCTCGAGAGAGTAATTCTCTCTCTCTCTCTCTCTCTCTCTCTCTCTCTCTCTCTCTCTCTCTCTCTCTCTCTCTCTCTCTCTCTGTCCTAAATCCGTTGCTCGGGAGAGAGTAGTTTCTCTCTCTCTCTCTCTCTCTCTCTCTCTCTCTCTCTCTCTCTCTCTCTCTCTCTCTCGTGCCGAATTAATTACGAAGAATGACCCTTTTATCCAAACAGTTATTTGCATCAGATTTATTCATGATGCATTCCTATTGTGCATACGTAAATGCATAACTATACTAATAACATTGTATTACATATAGATACATATATTGGTGCTTGTTGACACGAATGTGTATGCCATATTATTTCTGATTTTAACATGTTAAATTTATGTGTATTTATATGGAATATATATGAAAATGAATGTATATAATATATATATATATATATATATATATATATATATATATATATATATATATATATATATATATACATATATATATACAGTATATAAGCACATGCTTTCAATTACTTCTTTACTGGACAACAGTCACATGCTCCGTACTATTATTCATTCCCCTTTCCTAGAAGGCGAAATCCCTATTCGCAGATAAATTAATGTGTCATCGCTGAACGCTGCTCCTGAAGAGAATGAATATACACACGCGCGCTCCGACAACAACACAAGGTCTTTATTCATCGACTGACACAGATGGCGTCGCCGTGTGAATTACGAGCGAGTGATACAATTATCGGAGGATCAGCTGGATAGATATGACCAATATCCTGCGAAGGAAGAATCCTCTCTGGCATCCTGAATTACGGAAATGCCCTGTAGATCTAAGTATACCTTTGAATGGAGTGGCCATTGAGACAGTATACCTTAGGAGCAATGGCAGTAAGTGCATGTGAAGACATCGTGTTTACTTAAGGTTCTTTGCAGCGTCCCTTTCATTAATTTTACTGTTCCTTCGTTTTATATTCTCTTTCTTCCGTCTTACTCTCCACCCTCTCTTAACATTTGCAAAGTTTTCCTCCTTTTACACCTTCAAAAACTTTTTATTCTCATTTTCCTTTTCAGTGTTGAATGATCTCACAAGTCCCAACGCTCGGCCTTTGGCTTAAGTTACATATTCCGTTCACTTCTTCAAGTTGGATACAAACGCAAAAACTAACACCAGATCATCAAAATGATCTGTGAAAGTAAAATCCTTTCGGCAAAGGGAGAGAGAGAGAGAGAGAGAGAGAGAGAGAGAGAGAGAGAGAGAGAGAGAGAGAGAAATCCATGTTAAAAACATTTCTGAAATGAAAGATATATTGACCGATTTTTTTTATTAAATTGAATATAAGCCATATACATTTTACATATATATATATATATATATATATATATATATATATATATATATATATATATATATATATATATATATGTGTGTGTGTGTGTATATATGTATATATGTATGTATATTTATATATATATATATACATATATATATATATATATATATATATATATATATATATATATATATATATATATATATATATATATATATATATATATATATCAACAGACCTTGACAGAGAATATTGCATAAAAAGTAATAATACCTTTACAAAATGTAATTTCATATTTATTTAAAAATTTATTCTCCAAAATCTTAATAAATTACATATAAAATCATTTCCATCTGCACACTTGATATTCTGAAGAAATGGAGTCGTGGGTCGATGAACGGGATGTACGTCTAATAATATCTCAGAAGAAGATATTTTACTAGAGTGATGCAGATGTTTCAAGAGAACCCAATCTCCTTTTGAGCTTTGAGGCGTCGCAGAGAGTTGGGTCCATCTTTTGATCTTCCATATTTACATCTAGTTTGTCGTGAAGCTGATGCCAACTTCCCGATTACCCAGTGGACTGCATGTCATGGAAAGTTTGTCTCAAGCTTATCGATTTGAATGTGATGGAATATATATATATATATATATATATATATATATATATATATATATAAATTTATCACATACACAATTGTTCTGTGCAATAGTAGAATTACTAAAAGGACCTCATTCAAACTGGATGGTATCCAATGGAGCATTTATTCAGAAAAAGTTACAAGCTTTCTTGATAATGTGGACTGTTTGTCCAAGAAAGCTTGTAGCTTTTTCTGAAAAAAAACACTCCATTAGACACCATCCAGTTTGAATGAGGTCCTTTTAGTAATATATATATATATATATATATATATATATATATATATATATATATATATATATATATATATATATATATATATATATATATATATATATATATATACATACATACATACATATATATACATGTAGCCTATATACACACACACATATATATATATACACATACATATATATACATGTATATAGACGCATCAATAAATGCAACTTCATTTTCCCTTACTGGGAGGTCGGCTTGAAAACAAAATAACGTAGGAACGAACCCATCTTTTCTTATTATTATTATTATTTGTAATGATTCCGTATTATTACTGCAGTGCGTGTTTCCTCATCCCATCCAGCCGAGAGCTCTCGGGCCTCTTTCTCCGTCCGCGAAATAACAACACTCATTGACTTTGAACTGCCGTGACAAAGGATCGCTTTTAGCCTTTCGTGTCAGACTGAGCACGGCAGCCTTCTTCAGCCGAGCCTGAATGCAGATTCTCTCTCTCTCTCTCTCTCTCTCTCTCTCTCTCTCTCTCTCTCTCTCTCTTTTATACTCAGGAACAAAGCACTGGAATCTCTCTCTCTCTCTCTCTCTCTCTCTCTCTCTCTCTCTCTCTCTCTCTCTCTCTCTTTTATTTTATACTCAGAACAAAGCACTGGAAATCTCTCTCTCTCTCTCTCTCTCTCTCTCTCTCTCTCTCTCTCTCTCTCTCTCTCTCTCTCTCTCTCTCTCTAATTTCATACTCAGCAAAAAAAGATGGAAATTCTCTGTCTCTCTCTCTCCCTCTCACTTATACTTGGCAAAAATGGATAGGGAAAAACTCTCTCTCTCTCTCTCTCTCTCTCTCTCTCTCTCTCTCTCTCTCTCTCTCTCTCTCTCTCTCTCTCTGGCCAAATTAAACTCGCACGACAATCATCTAGGATAAGTCGTAAAACTGAGATGTTAATCTCTCAAGAAAATGATAAATATAATAAACTAAAGGAAATATAACCAACGAGTGAAAAGATGCTTTGGTAATTAATGATAAGTAATTGTTTTCCTTTACCTACAGCAGTATAAGTCATGTAGTTATAGACCATCCATCTTATATATATATATATATATATATATATATATATATATATATATATATATATATATATATATATATATATATATATATATATATATATATATATGTAGAATCTACTGGTCACTTTTACCAGACAAATGTGTAATTCTAATAGCCACAATGCCCTCTAAATTTCTCGAATTCTTCGCGCTCTTTTGGATATGCTTGTAACTACAAAGCCATCAGATCCAAGTGCAAGAAATTGAAGAGACTGTGATGGCCGGTCGCAGGGAAACAAACCCGCGTCACCATAATCACAAGGAGGTCACGTTGCCGACCTGACCACGTGAAGGATAAAGTCTATTACCACTCGTACATACACATATACCTGTCGTTTTCAGATATATTTATTAGAGCTGGAATAGACCCATCCTCGAGGAGTTAAGAGGGCATTGTGGGTATATATATATATATATATATATATATATATATATATATATATATATATATATATATATATATATATATATATATATATATATATATATATATATATATATATATATATATATATATATATATATATATATATATATATATATATATATATATATATATATAATATATATATATATATATATATATATATATATATATATAAAAGAGTGGAAAAGTTGGACAGTCTCACTAAAATAGCAAATGGAAAAAGAACACAACAGCAATTACTGAGTGAATGAATAATGCATCAGTTGTACATTTACTGGCCACTTGCCAGTGGACTGCAAGCCAGCCGGCAATGAATTTCTATCCGCCTCGGTATGGGCGGATTCTTCAGGCAATCGGGAACACAGAGGAATGGCAGCGTAGGTGACTTGCTCTGATAACACTCCTGGAAAGGAAACAGTTCCAGTTAAGACTACTACCAGTTACTATCTCTCTAGAAATGAGTCAATGCAACACTTGGAGGGAATGCGTTTACTCGACTCACTTGGCAAGGGGATGATTTACTTTATGCACTGGTTAAGGAATCACACACTAGGTATAACAAGTCACTGCTCAAGTCGAAGAGACAAGGAATTTACCTGAGTGGTGAAATGTGAGAGATCGTAAAAATGAGTCAAAGAAAAAGACACTGGCCAGCCATTTCTCTTCTGGGGCACATACCTTCGTTTGCTTCCTGATGCTGCTTGCACACACAACTCTACATCGAGGCGATCCAAAGTCTCTTGGGCAGTGTCAGGTAATGAGCTCGATCTATCCAGTGTGAGTAAAGTTAAAGTTCGTTCCACCAGCCCACGTCCCGGTACTCAATCGGGCAGAGGTTCCCCGAGTTTGAGAGTAGACTGAACTGAGGCTGAAGGGTTGTGGCTCCTTCTATCTCCTCAGGTATGGCTCAGGGCTCGGCTGCATACCTGCGGATTAGGGAAACGGTCTCGGGCCAGTAAAAGGTGGAAAACACAGCGTGAGCTTAATTAAATTTGGAGATTTAGACAGGGGGAACGGCTACCTAACCCAAGTGCGTTCCTTGGGGACGGATAAAATCCCAATCCTTGAAGGGGGTCGTGTCGGCCGATCCTTATACTCTCCTCTCGCTCCACTACTTGTGGATCTACCTACGCCCTTAACGTTTGGTATTTTCCCCATGAGACTCTTATAAGTCAACGGTCCAGCGGCATAAAACGTATGTGTATATATACAGTATATGTATATATATGCATATATATACATATATATATATACACTGTATATATGTATATGTATATATATATGTATATATATATATATATATATATATATATATATATATATATATATATATATATATATATATATATATATATATACATATATACATACATATATGGGTGTGTGTTTTATATTATCAGTTTGTTATATGAAAAATCCAGATTTTATTTTTGTTATCCTATAATTCTTTTTTATGTTATCAATTTGTCATATGAAAAATCCAGATTTTATCTTTTCCCTCCTTCAGATATCTTATTTATGTTATCATTTAGCTATGTGAAAAAATCCAGACTTTATTTTTTGTTATTTTAAAATTCTTTTTTGTTATCAATTTGATAAAAGAAAAATTCAGATTTGATTTCCTTGTCCCCTAGAATTCATTATTTATGTTATCAGTTTGTTATATGAAAAAGCTGATTTTTTTTTAATTGCAAGTCACCAATTTCCTTTTTCTTTGTGGGCCATTCACAATTTTTTTTCCCTAAAGTCCCAATATCTGTTGCAGTTTTGTTTTTCGACCAATGGCGGACGATCGATGAGCAACTTTGTCATGTGCGTGGATTTATGACTTTTGGGGAAACAGCTCTTTTTTCCTATTCCACATTTTCCTTTCACTTTTTGTTCGTGTGTCGAGGGGTGGGGGGAGGGGGAGGGAGAGGCCAGTTGGCGGAGGGTTGGGGGGGGGCAATTTTGGAAAGATAAATGTACGTCGTTATAACGAAAGCTGTCAAGCATGAATAAATATGTCACTTTTAGGTAATACTTATTAATTCGGAATTTTTCGACTTAAAAAAATGGCGATATGCAGGGTGAACCAAAAGTAGGTGACACACTAGCGGATCCAGAAAAATTTAATGGCGAGCACCAATTTTCATATTATATATATATATATATATATATATATATATATATATATATATATATATATATATATTGTGTGTGTGTGTATATACATACATATATATATGTATACACACACACACACACATATATATATATATATATATATATATATATATATATATATATATATATAAATATTTCTATAATAGATTTTTATTTTTATTATTATATTTTTCATTTTATGTTATTATCTAAATCTTCAATGTTATTATTTTGTCATTATTTTTTTCATGGGGTGGGCATTGCCCAGGTGCCTCTCCCCTTGGATCCGCTAGTGGGTGGACAGTAGGTGGAACAGAGTTTGTGTTAAGGTTATACTATAACGATGGTATTCATTTATATATATTATTATTGACATTATGTTTTCAGTCCCTTTGTATTGTATTATTGTATACAATAACATTTAATTCTATATGTAATAATTGTTTATAAAAATTTAATTGTATTAGTTAATATAAATGTATTTGTAATCTCAAACGTTATCGTCTACTGTCCACCTGCTTTTGGTTCGCCCTGTGTGTTAATATTTCTGTATGTCTACTGCTAACGTCTACTCCAGTATTTCCATCCCATTATGCACAGGTTCGAACCTTTACCGGGCCGGATGCACTTGCAGATACAAATGACCTTTCGGTGTAAGTTACTGGGAAGAGAATTCGATGTTCATGGGTTTATATGACTTTAGACTTTATATTTGAGAGCATGAAAAACGAAGTTTGGAAAAGCAGGTTACCATATATATATATATATATATATATATATATATATATATATATATATATATATATATATATATATATATATATATATATATATATATATATATATATATATATATGTTTATATATACATATATATATATATATATATATATATATATATATATATATATATATATATATATATATATATATATATATACATACATATATACACACACATACATACATATATTTCACAATCAATTTGTCTGATAGAAAAACTACTCTGTAATTATAATACCCAAATTATTTTGTACATTTCAACATGACCGCATTCTATTCATTAACCGTCAACCTCGCTAGCTTTAACCGCAACATTTCTCGTAAAATTCAGTTTAAGTCCGATCACTTAACTCATTCCTGATAAGTAACTTGACGCATTTGAACGTCACCTCCGTCTACAACGTCTACAACAGCACAACCCTTCGCGTCCTACAACCCTAATCCCCCTCCCAATTAAAACCGTGTTGATATAACAGCGGGGCGTCCGGTGAAATCTTAATTGAAGTTACAGATTAATCTATCTTTGACGTTTGGTCTCTGCACTCTGCTCGGCTCTCGAGTATGTCAGCGACGAATTGGATTATTATTATATTTAACATTATTGTTATATGGGGTCAGTGTCAAGTGGGGATATTGATAAAAGGGCGGGTCCAATAATGGAGGGTCGATGGCTGAATACGATTTCATGACTTCGGCGACGAGGTGGCTGGCTGAGTGGTTTAGATTGCGACCCGTAATTTCTAATAATGCCGGAGAGAGAGAGAGAGAGAGAGAGAGAGAGAGAGAGAGAGAGAGAGAGAGAGAGAACGTGTCCGCATACAGTCATTCATATCTGCATTTTTTCCACACTAATGTTTTATATATGTATATATGTATATATATATATATATATATATATATATATATATATATATATATATATATATATATATATATACATTATATATATTATATATATTTATATATATATACATATACATACATACATACATATACACATATATATATACATATATGTATATTTATATATATATATATATATATATATATATATATATATATATATATATATATATATATAGCCTATATATATATTGTATTCACATCGATATGCTTGGAGGGGTGGGTATTTCACATGATTTAGTTTTATATATATATATATATATATATATATATATATATATATATATATATATATATATATATATATATATATATATATATATATATTTGTGTAAATATATATGTATGTGTGTGTGTGTGTGTGTTGTGCATACCTTTGGTGATAAAGGATTGCTGCAGCTTGAACAGTATTTACATGGAAGAAGTTCCACTCGCCCCTTCAAAAAAAAAACCCAAACAGATAAAATGGCTTCGGTCATCCGTATCAGGGGGAAAATAAACCATCCTCTCTCTCTCTCTCTCTCTCTCTCTCTGTGTGTGTGTGTGTGTGTGTGGTACTGAAAAACAAAGTGAAGCGTCGAGGGGTTGGGGTTTTGGGGGCGTGGAAGCTATCCTGTAATCTACAGTTTAGTGTTTTGGCCGTCGAGATTTCGCGAAATAAAGAGGCTTTAAAAAAAACAGTCGGGGAGATCAACGGATTGCGGATTGCAGATTGCAAGACCGTGACCGAATAAAAATCGCTCATGGAATTCGGTGTCTCTTTGGGAAGGGATATTGAGAGAGAGAGAGAGAGAGAGAGAGAGAGAGAGAGATTCAGTGATCTATTGGAGAGAGAGAGAGGATATTATAAATTAGAGAGAGAGAGAGAGAAAGAAGAGAGAGAGAGAGAGATTTTTACATTTTTTTTAATATTATCAGAGAGAGAGAGAGAGAGAGAGAGAGAGAGAGAGAGAGAGAGAGAGAGAGAGAGAAACTAACTGTCCACATCTATCTATTTGATTATTATCACGGAGAGAGAGAAAGAGAAGGAGATTTTTTACATTTTTTTACTGGGTATAAAATGAGAGAGAGAGAGAGAGAGAGAGAGAGAGAGAGAGAGAGAGAGAGAGAGAGAACAATACCGATATGCATATTTCTGAAAGTGAAAGAAAGCCTGTCAGATAGAATTTAAAACATACATTTTAAGAGTTAAGTTCATCAGTGCCTCTATAACCGCAGGCAGCTGTTCAAAGACGCGTTGCTTACTATGAAGCAGAAATTGAATTTTATTTAAACAAGTAAACAATACGCCGAAGTTTCTTCGGCGCAATCGAGTTTTCTGCACAGCGTATAATGCTGTATGAAACTCTCAGCCACGGTCCATGAAACTTTCAGCCACGGTCCATGAAACTTTCAGCCACAGCCCGGTGGTGGCCTGTGTTGTTGGCACCCACGATTATGGCTAACTTTAACCTCAAATAAAATAAAAACTACTGAGGCTAGAGGGCTGCAATTTGGTATGTTTGATGATTGGAGGGTGGATGATCAACGTACCAATTTGCAGCCTCTAGCCTCCGTGGTTTTGAAGATCCGAGGGCGGACAGAAAAAGTGCGGACGGACAGACAAATAGCCATCTCGATAGTTTTCCTTTACAGAAAACTGAAATCAAGGAAGAAGTTAATATGTGATTTGCCCTACGAATATTTTTCATACGATGCTGCAGATCATATGAAAATATTGACCAAGATGTTTAACAAAAAACTGTGATGCTACTTAGCATATTAAGCCAAAATTGAAAATGTTTACCCAGATGTTTTTATAAAAAAAAAATTGAATTTTTTTATACGATCCATATCGTATGAAAATATTTATCAATATTTTTTTTATTACAAAAGAAGGGAATATTTCTACGGTGCTATAGAGCTCATTAAGTCTAAATTGAAAATATTTACAAAAATGTTTTCGAACAAAAATAGAAATATAGAATATTTTTCATACTATGCTGAATATCATATGGAAGGTAAACTGAAAATATTTACCAAGATATCTATAACAAAAAATAATGAAATATTTTCAAGATGTAATATTCAGTCATTAATTAGAACTGGTACGTTGAAACACTAAATGAAACAGGCGTAGGGTTCATTTTCAAAAAAGCCTCATAACCACAGACTTAAAAGAAATGAAACGAAACATTCCATTCTGAAACTGTGTCAAAGTTACGAAATGACACTGGGAAAAATCTACAAGAAAAGTCGCCTTCCCAAGACTCGGTTTGGAATTCGGGAATCTCGCCCCTCTGGTCCTCTGTGGGATGTGTCCGACTGAAAACAGGAGTTCAGATATAATTATGGGACCGTTCTTAACCTTTATGGGATAATAGTTACTTTTTACGACTTGAAAACTGACCGAATTTGGCTGTTAAAGGCTCGTGACCTTAATATCCAGGGATGAGAAATAACTTTATTTTTGGGAGGGAGGGGGGGCGGGCGGGGCTTCAGAGGAAATGGTTAAACCAGTGACCAGTATGAATGAGAAGAAATTTTTTTTCTTTACATGTTTTCTCAAATTTTGTTTGAGTGCAAGGTATATTTTTAGGAAATTTGTATTGAATTTTTTTTTTATTTACACATTTTCTCAAATTTTGCTTATGTGCAATGTATATTTTTAGGAAATTTATTTTGAATATTTTTTTTTTTTACATATTTTCTCAAATTTTGCTTATGTGCAAGGTATATTTTTAGGAAATTTATATTTTTTTTTTACATATTTTCTCAAATTTTGCATGTGTGTAAGGTATACTTTTAGGAAATTTATATGAATTTATTTTCTTGACATATTTTCTCAAATTTTGCTTACGTGCAAAGTATATGTTTAGGAAATTTATATTAAATTTTGTTTACATATTTTTACGAATTTTGTATATGTACAATTATATATTTTGGAAATTTATATTAAATTGTTTTTCTTGACATATTTTCTCAAATTTTTTTTATGTACAACGGATATTTTTAGGAAATTTATGTTAATTGCTTTTTACGTATTTCCTCAAATTTTGCATATTGGAAATTTATAATACTTTTTTGCATGACATATCTAAAATTTTGCATATGTGCAACGCATATTTTAAGGAAATTTATATTAAATTGTTTTTCTTGGCCTATTTCCTAAAATTTTGCATATGTGCAAGGTATATTTTTTAGGAAATTGATATTAAGTAGTTTTTCGTAAGAAGTTCTCAAAATTTGCTTGTATATATGGTAGGCTTTTAGGAAATTTGTATTAACTGTTCCAGCAGGTGAATAAGTGATGAGGTATTTTTACCTGTCATCAAACTATTACGAACAAGTGGGTGAAAACTTAAATAAACAATTTAAATAAGCTGCATAATTATAATTACATTTCTAATTAACATTTTTCATGCAAAACTCCTGATTAAATTTGATCATAAACTCTTCAGGGCTTACAGTAACTGTGATTATCCTGGGAAAATGGACGATAAATTAGCTTTCATTATTAAAGACTTCGTTATCTCTTCTTATTAAAAACAGATATTCTGTTGTTCTGAAATGAATTCAGTACAAATTTGACGATTATTATTTATATATTATATTATTACATCTACTACAATTCTCTGAAAACTTTTATTATGAAATTTACATTTCATGGAAAATTTTAATCCCATGAAATGCAATTTTATAGAAATTTTCAGACATATATATATATATATATATATATATATATATATATATATATATATATATATATATATATATATATATATATATATATATATATAAATATATATATATATATATATATATATCAATTTGTTAGATAATGAGCACTTATAAATGTATGTCTTCAAAGCAGAGTATCAGCGTAAATGTGGATGTTCTAATATAATTAAATTTATGTGATGGAAACAATTATAATTTATAAAATAAATGACATACGAAAACTGCGTGAGTCTAAAAGAATATATATACATTTATGCCATAGTCAACAACAGCAGCAAGTCTAAGTTTTCATTAATCTGTATAAGAACTGGGCATCCACTCATTAATCTGTTTAACAACTGGGTATCCATTCTTTAATCTGTTTAACAACTGGGTATCCATTCATTCATCTGTATAACAACTGGGTATCCATTCATTATTCTGAATAACAACTGGGTATCCATTCATTAATCTGTATAACAACTGGGTATCCACTCATTAATCGGTATAACAACTGGGTATCATTCTCTAGCCAACAACTGGGATCTGCCTGTATAACAACTGGGTATCCACTCATTAATCTGTTTAACAACTGGGTATCCATTCATTAATCTGTATAACAACTGGCTATCCATTCATTCATCTGTATAACAACTGGGTATCCCATTCATTATATAACAACTGGGTACCCATTCATTGACATAATATAACAACTGGGTATCCATTCATTAATCTGTATAACAACTGGGTATCCATTCATTAATCTGTATAACAACTGGGTATCCATTCATTAATCTGTATAACAACTGGGTATCCATTCATTATTCTGAATAACAACTGGGTATCCATTCATTAATCTGTATAACAACTGGGTATCCACTCATTAATCGGTATAACAACTGGGTATCCACTCATTAATCTGTGTAACAACTGGGTATCCACTCATTAATCTGTTTAACAACTGGGTATCCATTCTTTAATCTGTATAACAACTGGGTATCCATTCATTCATCTGTATAACAACTGGGTATCCATTCATTATTCTGAATAACAACTGGGTATCCATTCATTAATCTGTATAACAACTGGGTATCCATTCTTTAATCTGTTTAACAACTGGGTATCCATTCATTCATCTGGGTATAACTGTGTAATAACTGGGTATTCATTCATTATTCTATAATAACAGTATCCATTGGGTATAACAACTGGGTATCATTAATCTGTATAACAACTGGGTATCCATTCTCATTAATCATTTCAATCTGTATAACAACTGGGTATCCACTCATTATGTATAAAGACTGGGTATCCATTCATTATCTGTATAACAACTGGATATCATTCATTAATGATTGGTATATTTCATTTGTATATGATTAACTGGATTTTGCAGCTTACATTGGTGCTTCTAACAATTTGATTGACGCTTGTCAGATGAGAGTACCCAGTGGCTAAATTGTGCCACACTTTGTGTATGTGTGTGTGTGTGTATGTATACATATGCCTTCCGACTATCTGATTGATGCTTGCCAGATGAGAGTACCCATTGGCTAAATTGCGCCACACTGTGTGTGTGTTTTTGTGTATGTGCACGTGTGTGTGTATATGTATACATATCCCCCAGTACTTTACCTAAACGCGAGCATGTAACGGTCCTGCCAAGTCTCTTGCCAGCACCAGCCTGAATAGTGCGCTGTTTCCAGCCAGTGAATGCGAATGGACTTAAATCTCTCTCTCTCTCTCTCTCCCTTCGGCCTCCTGTGTCCCTTGACGGAGAAACAAATGCTCCGTGTCTTTCAGAAGGTACGCTTTAAGGCCTCAGCACAGGAGACAAGCAAATCTGCGGCCAGAATCGAGTATATAATCTGGGGCCTCGGCGGATTTGCTTGTTGCAGCACTTGGGAAATAAATGGGTCTTCCGAAAACGGACTTGCTCTGGAAACAAAGACTTGTCTGTTTGTTCATCTTTGTGTGTATTTGTTGTCTCTTAATTCTGCCTCGGCGGTTTTGTTCAAACGGGAATCGTGCGGTTGTTTGTGTTGATAATAATTGTTTATAAACATCAGATTATAATGGTGGTGTTGTATGTATATATATATATATATATATATATATATATATATATATGTATATATATATATATATATATATATATATATATATATATAAATATATATATATATATATATATAAATATTATATATATATATATATATATATATATATATGTTTATATAGTATATAATTTATTTACACTAACATCATTGTGAATTTATTCATAGCAACATTGTTGTCGTCTAATATGTTTGCTATGAAAAATTTCACTGGAAATATTTGCTTTTTTCACTATCTGAGTAATTGCATTTCCTTTAAAAGCGTAATGAAATAATGTACTCATTATGTTATTGCAATGACGCATTCCTTGTTAAGGTTCTTTTTGGAAAAATGAACTTCATCTGCTAAACGAACTGTAGTTTTTAAAAATCGGTAATAGATAATGTCATTTGAAATCAGAAATAGATTTTAGTAATTGTATTATTAAATTTTTAAAGAATGATTGTGAGTATATCTTATTACTCAGGAGTACAGGAGTTTTAATGAACTGTATTTAGGGAAATAGGGTATAAAGTCAACAATATACCCCTGACATTTCTAAATCGAACTCCGTAGGTGAGTAGCGCCGTCAGTGCACCTCACGCGGTGCACTGCAGGCATTACTTGAGGTTCTTTGCAGCGTTCTTTCGGCCCCTATCTGCAACTTCTTCCATTCCTTTTGCTATACCTCCGTTCATATTCTTTCTCTTCCATCCCCGCCCTCTTCTGCTATTTTGCGAACTCTCTTGTTGAACTTCACTCGAACTTTCCGGCGCTGGCTCGACACGAACTAAATTTCACATTTCACGTTGCATTTCGAAACTTAATTGCGAGAAAGACACGAACTCATAACTTCTTTACTTCGTCATAAAAAATAAGAATGAAGGAAGCTTGACCTTGTGAACTTGCCAGACTTACGAGGAACTTCTTACTTAGGACTCTCGAACTTACGAACTCGAAGCGAAGCTTACGCTTCTTTACGACTGACTTGCGAACGGCAGACTTACGAACTTACGAACTCACGACCGAACACGAACTTACTGAACTTAACGAACTTGGACTTACGACCTTACGAACTTTCGACCGTACGAACTTGCGAACTTACGAACTTGCGAACTTGCGAACTTACGAACTTTTAAGAGGTGTAACTGCACTTCTGCTTAAGCAGCATCTGGTTCGTGGTCACGCCTCTTAGTATCAGTTAGATCGTAAAATATGAGATAGATCCTCAATGTCTTTCTCCACTTTAACTCCTCCAGTGATGGATTTTTATAACGAGAGAGAGAGAGAGAGAGAGAGAGAGAGAGAGAGAGAGAGAGAGAATTTCCTTGAACTAAGGGAAAAGTCTTTTTGGGAGAGAGAGAGAGAGAGAGAGAGATTTCTCGACTTCTTTTTGAGAGAGAGAGAATTCCAGTGAACTAAGTAACCGTTAAGTTTTATTTTTAGAGAGAGAGAGAGAGAGAGAGAGAGAGAGAGCAACTTCAGTGAACTAAGTATGCAAATGTTTTTTCTGGTAATTTATTTATGGGACACTAAATTACAGTTCTGGATGTTAAGGTTGACGTATCATACACGTTCATTTCTGTAAGAGGATTTACACGTATTGCTTATAAATGCCTAAAACTTGAGTAAAGTGCTGACCGTACACACACACACACACACACACACACACACACACACACACACATATATATATATATATATATATATATATATATATATATATATATATATATATATATATATAACATTCATATATATTATAATACATACAGACATACATACATACATACATACATACATACATACATACTCAGACACTGTCTCCCGTTTTCAAATTTCACTCCTAGATAACTACCTGTCTGTTCCTTCCAGTCCTGTGGACAGGACTTGTTTCACTCCAGAGTCAACTGCACCAGAAACATTTTAGATCAGATTTCCTTTTCGATCAGTTTCACCAATTGTCGAACTCGTGCCATTTTTGCCTGTGTCGGAAATAGGGTTTTCGTGACTTGTTATTTTCCCCAGATATCGAATTGCACACTGTCAAGCAACTGGCCTGGAACGGAACTTGGAATGGGAAATGAATTGCATCCCTTGGGATTTTTCTCTTAGTTGATATTTAGCTAAACGTTTTCCTCGATCACTAATGAGACGATGAAGGTAATTGGCTGAATACATACACCACACACACACACACACACTCCACACACACACACACACACACACACACATATATATATATATATATATATATATATATATATATATATTTGTGTGTGTTTATATATGTGCTGTATAATTGAATCCTTAAAGGTGATGTAAAGTCTCTCTCTCTCTCTCTCTCTCTCTCTCTCTCTCTCTCTCTCTCTCTCTCTCTCTCTCTCTCTCTGCATCTAATGTAAAAATAGGCTATTTTAATTATTCATGATATGTATATATATATGACATATATTATATATATATATATATATGTAATGTATATGCATATATATATCTCTCTCATATATATATATGCATATATCTGTCTGTATATCATATATATCTCTCTATGTGTCTCTCTCTATACTATCTCTTCTAATCACAATCCCTCTTAACATTCTGGCTATTCTTATAGCAAAATAGGCTATTTAGATTCTACATATATATATATATATATATATATATATATATATATATATATATATATATATATATATATATATATATAATATATATATATATGTATATATATATATTTATATATATATATATATATAATCAGTTTTATTACTCTATTCAGTCAGAGCGTTATTGATAAGTCAGTGCAGGAGTGGGTATATTCATGAATAATTGCCTGCATGCATTCACAAAAGCAAAAGCATTCGTGTAGTTTTAAAATGAGTTTTCTCTGAATTTTACGCATGAAACAAAATGTACATACGCCCAATAATAATTAAAGTTCGTCTCAACCTGTTTAAAAAATAATTATACAAAAGCGTTGCAAATTGTATTCCTGTTTTCTTTTTCGTGATAAAGTTTTTTCATAATTTGTAGTCGATGAAATGCATTTAGAATTATTGCTATTTGTTGACCTAATTTTTAAAAAAATTTTTCGTCAATATTTATCTATAGAGAACGGCTCCAGTAAACAAAGCTCTCAAATCGACTGTTTCTCTTGAATCTTATTAGAATAATTTAGAATCATTACTATCTGTTGACCAATTTTTTTTTTTTATATATATCTACAAAGAATGACGCTGGTCAACAAACTTGCAAATTTACTGAATGCTATTCATTTACTGTAGAATCATTGCTGTTCTCAAATCAAATGAATCTCCTGAATCTTATTAGAATCATTTAGAATCATTACTATACTTGTATAACTTTTTTTTCCTTATTTATCTACAGGGAAAGGCGCTGGTAAACAAACTTACAAATTTACTGAATCTTATTAGTCTGGCAAATTGAATAACGGCGGGTTTAGTTTAAAAAAGGTGTAGAAATAAAATACAAAATCATTCAAATCGAATATCATTCACTGGGTCACCATTAACCTAGTTTTGTATTTCTACATGAGTGACTTGTAATTCCATTACCGCTGTACCGGGACTGCTGTAAATCGTTTTGAAATGATATTTGAAGAGTAACACAGAGCGATTTTGCCTAATGGATGCTGTCACTTATAAATAAAATAGAATTCCCTTAACTGTTATTGATGGTTGTACTCAAATAATAGTAGTTTGCCTGAGCTGTTATATTTCCCGTAGGGGGGTAGTACCGTCAGTGCACCTCACGCGGTGCACTGTAGGCATTGCTTAAGGTTCCTTGCGGCGTCCCTTCGACCCCTAGTTGCAACCTCTCTAATTCGTTTTGCTGTACCCCCGTTCATATTCTCTTTCTTTCGACTTGCTATATACCCTATCCTGACAATTGTTTCGTAGTGCGACTGCGAGGTTTTATTACTGTTACGCCTTTAAAACCATTCTACTGTCAATTTCCGTTTCAGCGCTGAATGACCTCCTCAGGGTCCAGCGCTTGGCCTTTGACCTAAGTTCTGTATTCCATTCCATTCAACTGTTATTG
>NC_089763.1:26838494-26850994 GCF_040412425.1 Macrobrachium rosenbergii | reverse complement strand
TTTATCCGGTGACTATTTTCATCATAAAGTGTAAAAAGTAGGACGTCATTATCATTTTGAATTTGGTTCTTTCTTTTTCTTTCTTTCTCTTGAGAGAGAGAGAGGGGGTTCCCGGAGAGAGAGAGGGGTTGGAGAGAGAGAGGGGGTTTCCGGTGATATATTTTCATCATAAGTGTAAAAGTAGAGGTCACTGTCATTTGATTATGGTTACTTGTTTTGAGGCTTTTCCGGTGACATTATAAAGTGTAAAGTAGATCATTATCATTTCAATTTGGTTCTTTCTTTCTTTCTTTCTTGGGAGAGAGAGAGTTTTTTTCGGTGACACTCTCATCATAAAGTATAAAATTAGTTTTCCCCTAAGGAGAAAAATTTCAGTTCACTGAGAATATAGAAGAAAAAATATCAATTTAAGAGAATATCTAGCAAATGAAAAATTTTGCTTAATATTAAACAGAAAATGATAAACAATCTATATTGTATACGAAACCGTTTAATTAAATTCCAGTGATCAGTGATAATTCCATTGTCCGTGATTAAGAATAACTGTTTTTTCATTACATTGATTAAATTAATTAGACATTATCATTGCCAGCAAATTAAAATGACAAATTTATTGTTTACAGCCGTTAAATCTGAAAGCAATATCTCGTGTCATGTGAGTGCTGACGTCAGGTCAACTCATTTTTTGATAATTATAATTTTCGTGCTCACCTGAAGCGAACATATCGTAAACAGCACGTGACACTAATTAATGCATATGTTTTCCTCAGCTGTAAATAAAATGCAAAAACTTATTATTATTTTTTTCCTTTAACAAAAGGTCGAATTTCCTATCTCTGTGTACGAATTAATATTGCTGGGGACGATCTGAACTCCAAAACATTATGAGCTAAAAATAAGACAAAAATAATTGTTCGAATTTCTTCACCTTAAATTGCCACGCACGTTAATGTAGATTCGTGACGCCTCAGAGTATTCTCTCACAAAATGTCGTGTAGGAATTTTGAATCATGTCCTGTTGATGTCCGTCGAGCAAAATTTAACCTCTTCTTATATAACGAAAGTTCAAATCCCATTTTCCTCAAATTTCAAATGAATGAATTGCGTGCGTCTTCACTCGTAATATTGTGTGTAATATTGTGTAACAGGTACAAAAATTAAATGCGTCTTCATTCCTAATATTGTGTAACAGATAAAAAAAATTACACGCTTATTCAGTTGTAATATTGTGTAAAGATACAAAATTTACACGCGTCTTCATTCGTAATATTGTGTAACAAGTACGAAGATTACACGCGTCTTCATTCATTATATTGTGTAACGGACGCAGAAATTCACGCCTCTTCATTTGTAATATTGTGTAAAACTGTGTAACGAATTATCACTTAACAAAAATTCGAATCTCTTTCAGAATGTTACATAAACAAAAACGACATGTCCACTGAACCGGGTACTCACTGACACTCACTGACACTCACTCACAACAAATAAAATGCTAAAAAAAAAAAAAAAAAAAAAAGTTTCACCCAACGATAATCCAAACGCGCATCGTATTTTCTGTGTAAAACGTTTTAATCTATTTTCCAGCGAACAAAAATAATTTACTGCGCCAAGAATTGCGAAGCTTTCCACATGACTACTGCTCTATTTTTTTCCACGCGAGAGGAAGTTGCACGCACGCACGCAAGCACACAAACATTCGAATGCTTGCAAACAGTGCCGGCTCAATTAAGCAATCAGTGACCGGAATGGGAAAAGGGAGTGTCATGGAAATTAACCTTTTAACAGTTTTCTTATAGACTTTTTTTTTTTTTTTCCTTTCCAGCGGATGAGTTGCGCCGGTGAAATAGAATTGAGAGGAAAAGGAGAGAATTTGGAGCTAACGATTGTTGGACTGTCGCCAAGGGCACTTTTCTCTCATTTTCGGTGAACTGGAAAGTGAACTGGGCGTTTTTTGGTAGAGGCATGCTTTCGCTGCACACACACACACACAATCATTCACCTTTTCAGTGATGTCAGTCCTTTGCAAAATTCCGTCGTTTTTCTTCTGATCTCTGTCCAACAACCGACTGCCGGATCTGTTTAGCAACCTGAGTCTGTTTTCCCAGTTTTTTTTCTAAATTAAACAAGTAAAAATATGCGCCGAAGTTTCTTCGGCGCAATCGAGTTTTCTGCACAGCCGCTATAGAGTAAAATAAGGCCACTGAAAAAGATCTATCTTTAGGTGGTCCCGGTATAATGCTGTATGAGCCGCAGCCCATGAAACTTTAACCACGGCACGGTGGTGGCATGTCCTATATTGTTGCCAGAAGGACGATTATGGCTAACTTTAACCTTCAGTAAAATGAAAAAACTACTGAGGCTAGAGGGCTGCAATTTGGTATGTTTGATGATTGGAGGTGGATGATCAACATAGCAATTTTGCAGCCCTCTAGCCTCAATAACTGGAACCTGAGGCCGGACAGAAAAAAAGCGCGGACGGACAGACAAAGCCGGCACAATAGTTTTCTTTTACAGAAAACTTAAAAAGAAACATTTTTATTTTCAATACCCCCGCGGGGCGGGGGTTAGTGTAGGCAGTGCACCTCACGCGGTGCACTGTAAGCATCACTTAAGGTGCAACGTCCCTTCCTTAGGCCCTTAGCTGCAATCTCTTTCATTTCTTTTACCGTACCTCCTTTCATATTCTCTTTCTTCCATCTTATTTTCCACCCTCTCCTAACAGCTATTCCATGGTGCAACTGCGAGGAATTCCTCTTGTTACACCTTTCAAGCCTTTTTACTCTCAATTTCCCTTTCAGCGCTGAATGACCTCATAGGGCCGAGCGCTTGGCATTTTTCCTAAATTTCATATTCTGTTCCATTCATATTTTCAATATTTTTTCTTAATGAATCATCTCCAGACTTATCCTGTACTATGTATCATTTCTGCAACGCAAAGTAAAATCGACATTTTGTAGCTACAGAGAAAGTAAGACAAACCTACGTATTCAATTCTCTTGCCACATATATATATATTCCAGTCACGTCTAACATCGTTACTGCCCACTTGCCATATTACCTGGCATCCTTTCTGCGGAATTTAATGTTTAATAAACCTCCCTCATTGGCCCATTTAACTCCACGTGACAACTTTTGCAGGTTTCCCCCCCTCGAATCAGTGGTCGGCACCGCATTGTGAGCGCTACGTAACTGTTTAACACTTTATCTCTTTAATATATTCTAATATATTTCCCTGGTGAAATGGAGACACACATTCTGCTGATGTCAGGCCTGACTCAAATGTCTCGTGAATTAGAAAGTGCAGAGAAACGCGAACCAGAAATTATTTTCTTATAAAGATAAATGCATAATGAATAACTACAGAGGAGAACTGTTTTGCCAGAATTGACAAGAGTTAGATATTATTTAAATGACGAGGATAAACTAGATGACTAGAACTTTCAACTTATGTAAATAGGAATCATTTTATGGATTTTGATACTCGGAATCCGTCATAAGTAGAAAGGAACACTTTCATAGCTTCAAAGAAATAATATTAATTGAAAGCCAGGAAAAAGGGATTGCTGACAACGAAGATCAAGTTCATATGGAAAGGAAATATCTACAATAATAAAATCCGAGTGGATCTTTCTTGTTTGTCCGCCCCGGGTGGGGGCGAGGTGGGTAGGGGATTGAGAGGGTGGGGGAGACATGACACATCCACCTTCCTCCTGCAAACCTGTTTGTCCGCCCCAAGTTGGTTGGGGTACGTAGGGGATTGGAACGGTAGGGGGCATGACACATCCACCCTCCACCTGCAAACCTGTTTGTCTGCTCCGGTTGGGGTGGGGTAGGTAGGGGATCGGGAGGGTAGGGGAGACATGATACATCCACTCTCCTCCTGCAAACCTGTTTGTCCTTCCCGAGTGGGGTGAGGTAGGTAGGGGATTGGGAGGGTAGGGGAGACATGACATATCCACCCTCCACATGCAAACCTGTTTGTCCGCCCCGGGTGGGGTGAGGTAGGTAGGGGATCATGAGGGTAGGGGAGACGTGACGGGCAGCGCCGGGTTCCAGCGCAACATAGCGCACGCCATCAAGCTCGCGGTATTATTCCCTATATAACTGATAAAAAAAAAAAAGTACAGATCTGCATTTATATGAAGAAACCACGACATCAGATGTGACTCTCAAATTCCTTCCTCTTCACAAAACAGGTAATGTAGAACGTGCATGCATTGTGAGGGAGTGAAATCGTAGTCTTCAATATCCTCCTTGTATTTTAATAATTTCAATGGCCCCTGTGGTGGGCTTGTTCTGTATGAATGGGGTTCATCTTCTCGATAACAATAATGAAAAATCTTAGCCAAATTGAATTTGACATAAGATATGAACAGAGACAACAAAGCATTCATAACAATTCCGGTAATAGTCTGCTATATATTCCTTTCTGTTCTCAATAGAGTTCTGGAAAGCCAATGACCTGGAGAGATTCAGGCCTTCCACCACTGCGAATGCGAAGTCATTGCGTCCAATGACGTGTTAGCCGGAAGGCAAGTCGTGCAAAGTTGTGCAATTTGCTTCTGAAAGAGGTTTCGTCTTTACAGAGGAATCGGAATTTTCATATTAGAGGCACCCGGCTAGTTTATAATCAGGTCATTGTCATGAGAATTCGAAAAAAATAGATTTTTTTTGGGGGGGGTGAGGTGTTGCAGGTTGCTTCACAAAAATTAAAAAAATTAATTAAAAATAAAAATTAATCAAATATCTGGTATAACCGGTGAGTCTTCGTACGTGGAACTTATTCGTACATTGTGGAAACCCAGAATTAAGATCTATTTTTTTACTAGGTGTTGTAGGCTGTTTCACAGAAGAAAATAATAGGAAATAAAAATTAATCAAATATATGGCATAAAAGGTGACTCTCACTTAAGTAATACTTGTCCCTTCATTGTGAAACCCCAAAATTTGTGAAACCCCAAAATTAAATTCTTTGCAAGAAAGCGGACACACTTCACATAGCGTACTTTTGCTAGGCCGAACGTAACTTTTAAAGGAAATTTAATATCTTTCTTTCTTTAAATCCTTAGTTGAAAACCATTATGGACAGAGTCGGCAGACTATAATACACACAAGAGGGCTCCCAAGGAAAACCAGCCTGCTTAGAGAAAGTTATAGAAAAAGTTGATTAATGAATAAATATGAGGGAATTGAATATAAAACCGATACACTTGAATAGGAGACGTCAGCAGTAAATAGGGAAAAGGTGATTGATAAATGAATATGAGGGAATTGAATATAAAATAGATACACCTGAATTGAAGGAGACGTCAGCAGAAAATATGGAAAAGGTGATTAATGAATAAATGTGAGGGAATAGAATATAAAACCGATAAAGCATAGCAAAGTGATTTTTTCACATTAAACCTGACACTAGAAAACGACACGTCTGATATAATAGTTTTTTTCATTTTTTTTTTTTTATATCTGCATTGTGGAATTATTCGTTATTATTTGAATTTTTAACGCTGAGAATGTGGAAATTACTTTCTCTCTCTCTCTCTCTCTCTCTCTCTCTCTCTCTCTCTCTCTCTCTGTATAACGATATGAATGGACTTGCAGTTCTGTAGAACTAGTAGTTATGTTAATAGATATAACACTGAAATGTATATAATAACCATTTTTTATTAAAAAAAGAATTTTGACTCTCTCTCTCTCTCTCTCTCTCTCTCTCTCTCTCTCTCTCTCTCTCTAACAGCGTGAATGGACTGACATTTCCCTAGAACGCACAGTTATGTTTAAATATATTATTGACATCCATGTAGTAGCCATTTTTAATGGAATAAAGAATTTTGACTCTCTCTCTCTCTCTCTCTCTCTCTCTCTCTCTCTCTCTCTCTCTCTCTCTCTCTCTCTCTCTCTCTCAAAACTGTTTACGATCCATATCAAACCCCTGACAAAGGTCGCTTCGATAGCAGGAAAAGCCAGCCTGAATAGAAAGCAATATCTTTTGAAAAGGAGAGGTGGAATCTTTTTCCCGGGACTCGACAAAATAACTCAGGATATTCAGACGTGAATCTAGATACGGGGGGGGGAGAGCCACCCGCCTTCCCCTTTCTTCCCCTGGGGGAGGGGAGGAGGGAGAATCTTTATTTTTTTGATAGAGAAATTACTCTTGGTAAAATGTTCGTAAATTCGTAATATGTAGCGAATTATGAAACACTAAGGAAATGATTGTGGGAATGTAGATTTAGCTTTGTAAATGTACAAACACTAACTTTGAGGCCCTGTATGTTATACAGTGTGCATAATCATATGTGTAGGCTTAATATACAGAACTCCATCCTTACTTTAAATCTTTTTTTTTTTTTGTCTGGCTGGCCTTCTTAGGCCTCACTTCAGAGATTACTTAATATTGATTTTTCATATATATATATATATATGTATATATATATATATATATATATATATATATATATATATATATATATATATTTCTGAATCATATCAGGATGGAACCAGGTGTCTCAAATGAAGGCAAGGGAGCTACCAACTGACCCACACAAGCCATAAAAGAAACTGGAACCTCAGTACTTCTGTGCCTGAGGATTTTCCTGGGCAGGCTGACGCCTAACATAACCAGCGAGTATTACCCAACTTCCCGACCCCAGTGAACTAGTGAGTAGCATTTTTATTTGTCATTGCCCCTTCAGCGGAATATATATATATATATATATATATATATATATATATATATATATATATATATACATTATCTGTTACTTTATCATTCATACATTTGCTTGTTTATTAGGGAAACACTTTATTTACAATGTCATATTTTATTTATTCAGTGGCTCTTTCCAGTCTGACATCATTATAGCCGAAATGTATGTTAATGTGACACTTACAAACTTTGTATGTACACAAAAGTCTTTTAGTCAATATAATATGATAGGTTACTGCGCATTATGCGATCGAATAAACACACTTGACGTAAATGCATAAGCTTATGATTTATTCCAGTGTTTGTTCAAGCGAAGATGCAGGGCATTACTACCCTGTTGCAATTCTCGTTGCATTGCAATGATTTATTTACATTTTCGTCTATTCATTTATCAGTTTATTGATTTATCTTTTCTTTTTTTAATAAGTGGCCTTTCTGCATTTCCCCAATACCTTCTGTCACTTCTTTCTCACGAACAATGGATTCTTTGGAAGGTTGAATTTCATGTCAGTGACACCCCTATTGGTATTAGGCAATTCCATATGAATAGGTTCATCTTCTGAATAATAATAATAATAATAATAACAATAGTAACAAAATAATAAGCTAATGTAATAATAATAATAATAATAATATGTATGTAAAAATTTTGGAAGCCTGGATTTCGACATCATTAGCCCCAACGGAGAACTGTTCCAAATGAATTGGGTTCATCTTCTGAGTAATAATAATAATAATAATTATAATAATAATAATAATAATAATAATAATGAACATCATATTCTTTGGAAGCATGAATTTCAAGTCAATAGCCCCAGTGGAAAGCTTTCCATATGAATTGGGCTCAGCTTCTGAATAATAATAATAATAATAATAATAATAATATAATAATAATAATAATAATTCATGTAATTTGGTCGTACAATTCACTTACGAGTCAATAGCCATCGTTATTATGAATACCATTCTCTTTAAAAAAAAAATTAAATGACTGTCGTTATTGAAATTGCATATCCAGATGAGATGTCATTGTGTTTTCTCTTTGTTTGCCTAACACGAGAAAGGGAAAGGTGATAAATCAACGTGCACACACTTTGCAGTGCAATCCATTAATGCAAATTAGTGAAGGATGAATATAATCGTATATTTTTCTCTGCAGTTCCTGGACGGATTAAGTGGTAAAGGGCGATATCTGATTAATGTAACTGAATACAGTTGCATTATTATTATTACATATTATTATTATTGTTATTATTATTATTGTATTATTATTATTATTATTATTTTTTTTTTTATTATTATTTTATTTTTATTATTATTATTATTATTATTACATATTATTATTATTATTATTATTATTATTATTATTATTTTATTATTATTATTATTATTATTATTATTATTATTATTATTATATATATATATATATATATATATATATATATATATATATATATATATATATACATATATATATATATATATATATATATATTTATATATATGCTGTATGTATGTACTGTATGTATATATTATATTATATATATATATATTATATATTATATTATATATATATATTATATACATATATTATATATATATATTATATATATATATTATATATATATATATATATATATATATATATATATATATATATATATATATATATATTATATATATATATATATATTTATATATATATATATATACATATATATATATATATATATATATATATATATATATATATATATATATTATGTGTATAAAATATACATATATATATGTATTAATATATTATATATATATAGTATAGAAAAACCATTAAAATCATATACTAGACTCATCTTGAAAATTACAAATATAGTTTTAAAGACGAGCAACATTCACTTTCCCTCTGACTCGGCCGCGCACCGAAAAGAAAGTCCGCAGTAACGCCCCAACCCAAGCCTACAGTCGGCAGTAGTGTAGTAACGCAGTCAGAATATATTATTCAAGGGTTGGACGCCATGCCGACAAATAGGGAATTGTTTTTGCTTGCATGTCTAAAAAAAAAAAAAAAACCTCGCTACGATATGCGGAGAGAGAGAGTGAGAGTGAGAGGGGGAGAAAATACATTTTACATTTCATGTCGGTCTAAAACATTTAGCAGCAGAAATTATGCAAAGCTTTAACGATGCAGATGGAAAATGGGAAATGGAATTCCTGCAGTTGCTTTTGCTTAGTCAGGAAATGTGCTGGGGCCATTTATGTGATTTTCATAGGGGATCTAGTATTATTTTTTTTTTTTAATAGTTTGTATAATTTTTTTTTTTTAAGAAATCGAGATTTTTCGTGTGTCCATACACCTGTATCATATGTAGATTTTATTATTATTATTATTATTATTATTATTATTATTAGTTATTATTATTATTATTATTATTATTGTGTATTATTATTATTATTATTATTTTATTTTTTTTTTATTTTTTTTAATTTTAATTTTAATTTTAATTTTATTTTTATTTTTATTATTTCAAAACGGTAATATCTAGAACTAACTACAGAGGTAATAGCAAAAGTTTTATTAAGGAAAGAGGACGTTTTCTTCTTGCAATGTTGAAGCAGTTTTGGTATGAATGTCGAATACTGACTGGATATTGGGGACAATTTTTGTACTTGAATGATGCAGCGAAACTAAAGTATAAAAGTAATTTCATAATGCAGAAAATGCTATTATTATTATTATTATTATTATTATTATTATTATTATTATTATTATTATTATTATTATTATTATTATTATTATTATTATTATTATTATTATTTATATTATTATTATTATTATTATTATTATTATTATTATTATTATTCAGAAGATGAACCTATTCATATGGAACAAGTCCACAGCAGCTGTAATTAAACAGTTTTCGGGCATCTTTGAACAGGAAATCAGTGTGAAAAACGACAGTATTAATCCAATTCCTCCTGGATGCTTTGAATTCCAAGGTTATGAGTCAATAACGTTTCTGCTTATGAGTCAATAACATTTCTGCTAATGAGTCAATAACATTTCTGCTTATGAGTCAATAACATTTCTGCAGTCGACCACAAGGCTGGGGGCGTTGTTGTTTTAGATTTAGCTGGCCTTGCGCCAGCACGGGCTCTTGCTTCTAGAGCAGCCCGTAAACTGGGGGCGTCCGCCAGAGCTGTTTTGTAAACTTCTAGAGGCTTACAAAACCTCCGCTAAGGATTCGTAAACATCTAGAGGTTTACAAAACATCCGCGAGAGATTCGTAAACCTACAAAACATCCGCGAGAGATTCGTAAAACTCTGGAGGTTTACAAAACCTCCGCTAAAGAACTGTAAACCTCTAAAAGTTTACGAAACCTCCGCTGGGATTCGTAACCTCTGAGGTTTATAAAACCTCCGCGAGAGATTCGTAAATCTCTAGAGTTTTACAAAACTCCGCGAGAGATTCGTAAACCTCTGGAGGTTTACAAAACCTCGGCGAGAGATTCGTTAACCTGTAGAAGTTTACAAAACCTCCGCTAGAGAACTGTAAACCTCTAGAAATTTACAAAACCTTCGCGAGAGATTCGTAAACGTCTAGAGGTTTACAAAACCTCCACGAGAGATTCGTAAACCTCTAGAGGTTGTAAAACCTCCGTGAGAGATTCGTAAACCTCTAGAGGTTGTAAAACCTCCGCGGGAGATTCGTAAACCTCTAGAGGTTGTAAAACCTCCGCGAGAAGCTGCAAACCTCAGAGGTTGTAAAACCTCCGCGAGAGATTCGTAAACCCTCAGAGGTTGTGTAAACCTCAGGAGAGATTGCCTCTTGTAAACCTCTAGAGGTTGTCCCAAAACCTCATGAGAGATTCGTAAACTTCTAGAGGTTGTAAACCTCCCATGAGAGAGGTCGTAAACCTCTTGAAGTTTACAAAACCTCCGCCAGAGATTCGTAAACCTCTAGAGAGAGAGAAAAGCTTTCGGGTATGAATCTCTTTACGCTAAAATGAGTTTATCGGAACCTCTGATTCTTAATAGGGTTTTGGTCTGGTTCCACCTCGTGTTATGAGGACATGATTGGAGGAGAATCTCGTTTTCCGGGTTTGGGTTACGCAAGGCTTTTGGGGTGGGGGTTGTAGGCCCAGGGGGGCTAAGTTGGAAGGAAAGTCAACAGTAATGCGAATCCAGATCTCGGTTCCAGATTGGAAATGTCATAGGCAGTGTCGATCATTTCTTATGATTAATTATTTCTTCCTCCCAGGAGTGGATAGGTAAAAGTGTCATATTGAAATATAATTCAGTAAAAGTGTCATATTGAAATACAATTCAGTAAGAGTGTCATATTGAAATATAATTCAGTAAAAGTCTCATATTGAAATATAATTCAGTAAAAGTGTCATATTAAAATATAATTCAGTAAAAGTGTCATATTGAAATATAATTCAGTAAAAGTGTCATATTGAAATGCACTTCAGTAAAAGTGTCATATTGAAATATAATTCTGTAAAAGTGTCATATTACAATATAATTCAGTAAAGTGTCATATTGAAATATAATCCATCGACCATAAATGATCACATTAATTGAGAAGAATCTTTAAAAGTGTCATATTATAATATAATTCAGTAAAGTGTCATATTGAAATATAATTCATCGACCATAAATGACCACATTAATTGAGAAGAATATTTTATCACATGAGCAAACAAATACAGATTATGTATAGATCATTCTAAATAACACGTTGATAATGATAATACTCAGGTGTTAAATAATATTAAAGCATTTGATTGGTGTGGTGGGTTTACTTATACTGTTTATTGATTGGGAATATGTGGGAATTTATATATATATATATATATATATATATATATATATATATATATATATATATATATATATATATATATATGTATATAAATTTATATATTATATATTTATATAATTTCCACATATTCCTCACCAATAAATAGTACAGATAATCCCACCAAAGCAATGGAATGTTTCATCATTCAACGTTGGAATGGTATTATTATCAGTGAGTGAATTACAGTAGTCTATATACAATCTGTACTTGTCTATTCATGTGACAAAATAAATTCTCAATAAATTATTATAGTCATGAATGGCCCATGAATTCTTTTAATACGGTATGCCATTTTAAATATTCACTCCTGGGAGGAATAAATTAATATGTGTAAAGATCGACATTGCCTTACAAATCTACAATCTGGAACAGTGATCTTTACAGCCTAGATTCGCATTACCGTTGACGTTCCCTCCAAGCGCCCCCCCTCCCCCGCCCACACCCCCCAAAAGCCTTGCGTAACTGAAGTGTACTTCAATATGACACTTTAACTGAATTATATTTCAATATGACACTTTTGCTGAATTATATTTTAATATGACGCTTTACTGAATTATATTTCAATATGACACTTACTGAATTATATTTCAATATGACACTTTTTACTGAATTATATTTCAATATGACACTTTTTACTGAATTATATTTCAATGTGACACTTTTACTGAATTATATTTCAATGTGACACTTTTACTGAATTATATTTCAATATGGCTCTTTTTACTGAATTATATTTCAATATGACACTTTTACTGAATTATATTTCAATATGACACTTTTACTGAATTATATTTCAATATGACACTTTTTACTGAATACAATATGACACTTTTACTGAATTATATTTCAATGTGACACTTTTACTGAATTATATTTCAATATGACACTTTTACTGAATTATATTTCAATATGACACTTTTACTGAATTA
>NC_089763.1:26795994-26823494 GCF_040412425.1 Macrobrachium rosenbergii | reverse complement strand
AATAATTTCACCGTTTTGCCAACATTTTGGGTACAGCGGATATATACAAGACACAGCAAGAATGAAATGATGTTGAGAGAATTCTTTCCAGTGTGAAACTTGAGCTGTTTTCTAGGAAACCACTGCGTATTTTACCTTTTTTACTTTTTACGGAATCATTTCAGACATTTTACATCTTAGAATATTGCAAAATCGTTTTAAATATTTTACATTTTAGGCATTTTGCAAAATCATTTTGGACATTTTTCAAGGTCATTTTAGACATTTGACCAAATCCCTTTAGACATTTTACCAAATCGTTTTAGACATTTTACCAAATAGTGTTAGACATTTTACCAAATCATTTCAGACATTTGACAAGGTCATTTTAGACATTTTACAAAATCCTTTGAGACATTTTACCAAATGTAAATTATTAGACATTTTACAAGATCATTTCAGACATTTTACAAAATCCTTTTGGACATTTTACCAAATCGTTTTTGACATTTTACCAAATCATTGTAGACATTTTACAAAGTACTTTTAAACATTTTACAAAATCCTTTTAGACATTTTACCAAATCGTATTAGACATTTTACATTTTAGACATTTTAGAAAAGAAAGCATTTTAGACATTTTACCAAATCGGTTTACACATTTTACCAATTAATTTTAAACATTTTACAAAATCTTTTTTTAGACATTTTACCAAATCGTTTTAGTCATTGTGCAAAATCATTTCAGACATTTTAGAAAAGCATGTTAGACGTTTTAACAAATGCTTTTAGACATTTTACCGAATCCTTTTAGATATTTTAACAAATCTTTTAAATGTTTTACCAAATCGTTTTAGATATTTTACCAAGTCATTTTAGACACTTTGTTACAGTCATTTTAGACATTTTATCAAATCGTTTTACACATTGTACCAAATCATTTTAGACATTTTACAAAATCCTTTTAAACATTTTCATTTTAGACGGACGGTTTTAAGGGAAAGAATGATGTACAGTACAAAAAAAAATATGTGGAAGTTGTGGTGAAAACATATAACAAAATGTTTTCCTTACATTCCATCGGAATGAGCTGTCATTCAGATACGGCTTTGTGATGTAGAGGCCAAAATGGATAATTAATTAGATTATATTATATATATATATATATATATATATATATATATATATATATATATATATATATATATATATATATATATATATATATATATATTTATTTATTTATACAAACACATTTAAAATCGAGCTTCACATGAACTTCATGAATTCAGTCTAAACTCGAAAAATATCCCCCCAGAAATAAATACTTTAATTGAGGATAGAAATCTTTATAAAAGTATTCTCGTCAAGGATATAAATCTTTATAAAAGTACTTAAGAAAACTCGACTGTCAGCGATCCTGTCAGCTAGAACGTCAGCTAAATTAGCTCGCTAATCAATCATGATATTTACGTAAAATACAAAGGCCATCGTGAATAGCTTCGACATAACAGCTACTTAATGAAGGGACTCGAATTGGCAGTAGATAATCGCGTTTGAATTAATGGAGACGTGAATTGCTTACGCAAATGAATGGATGCGTTCTTGACTTAATTTTTGAAGGAGCGTCAACGCGACGGACGGTTGGGCAAACAGCGAATCTAATTAGGGGAGCCAGGACGAATGGCCGTGTTAGGACGGAATGACGGAGGGGGAACTCGGAATTTGAGGAAATAATGGGAGGAAGAAAGGGAGGAAGGATAGATAAGGAAAGGAGAAAGAAACGAATGAGAGGAGGCTTTTCGTTGTGTAGATACAGAGACTTTTCGATTGTCATTTGTTGTTGAGTCAAGCGAAGCAGTTTGATCTTAAGCTTTTTTTTTTAATTCCTTGAATTGTAGGATGCTTATATGTATGTATGTATGTTTATATATATATATATATATATATATATATATATATATATATATATATATATATATATATATATATATATATATATACAGACAAGACATACAAATATATATACTATTATAATATCTCACCTAGAAAATTCAAACGCATGCCCGCTAGCCCACTATTCCACCGCGTACATTACCCAGTTACGCAAGATTACGCCCACTTATTCATTTTTTACATCGCCCGTTTGGGCCAGGTTATGTTGATAACGAATAACGTCTTTAAAACCAAATGACTGACCATTACGGAAACGGAACGAGTTGGAAAATTGGTAAAATCCTCTCATTTTCCGAGGCTTATTTTTAAAGGCTTGTTCTTTGCCCAAGACGTATGATATAATCATAACGAATTTGGATGTCTGCTCTAGGAAATCTTCTGCTTTTAGTTATATCATATATGCCGTCTTCTCCCTTCCTCCTTCCCCTTCCTTAATCCTTACGGGAGATTTCACCCCCTCCCCCTTTCCAAACACACACACACACACACATATCGTCCTTTGCTTATAGTTATATATGACTGTTTCGCATCTTCTACATCCCCCTCTTGCCTTTCCTGCCCCGCCCCCTTAATCCATGGGACATAGAACCCCCCTTCCATACACACACACACACACACACAGCTCATGTTACTCTCATAATGCACGCAGTCCACGACTCCCAAACACGCAGGCCCACGGTCTGATATATTCAATCTTAATTCTGTGAGTTCCATCCACTTTGTAACATTATTTTAGGAACCCTTACTTAATAACCAGGGACCTCGTAAAGGTAGAAACATCCGGTTTTTATTATTATTATTATTATTATTATTATTATTATTATTATTATTATTATTATTATTATTATTATTCAGAAGATGAACCCTATTCGTACGGAACAAGTCCATCACATTGGCCACTGACTCGAAATTCGAGCTTCTAGCGAATATGGTGTTTATTTGATTTGAAGAAATTAGTTTTTAGAAAAGAAAAATTAATTAAGAAATTAATGAATAAAAGATAAAAAGTAAGTACATTATTAAAAGCCATTTGTTAAAGTGTTTGTATTGTTAAAGATTAACGTAATCCCATTTACATATGTTAGACTAGAAGATTCAACGGCCGTAAGTACTATAAGTTTCCTATCCCTGTGGTGGGCGGCGCAATCAGTGGACCTCACGCGGTGCACTGTAGGCATTACTTAAGGTTCCTTGCAGCGTTCCTTCGGCCCCTAGCAGCAACCCTTTCATTCCTTTTACTGTACCTCTGTTCATATTACCTTTCTTCCATCTTGCTTTCCACCCTTTGATTCATTGTGCAACTGCTTTGAGGTTTTCTCCTCTGTTACACCTTTCAAACTTCTACTCTCAATTTTCTCTTTCACGCTGAATGACCTCATAGGTCCCAGCGCTTGGCCTTTGGCCTTAACTCAATGTTCAGTTCTGTGAAATGCGTGGTTGTACTTTCAATATGTCAGGACTAAAGAGGGTTACTTGTAGTCCAAAAAGAGTTATAGGTGCCGTGGGTAGATGGGAATAAAGATGAGAGGTAAAGAGCCCACAGTGCATACACACACACACATAACATATATATATATATATATATATATATATATATATATATATATATATATATATATATATATATATATATATATATATATATGTATATATATATATATATATATATATGTATATATGTATATATGTATATATATATATGTATATAATACATATATATATATATATATGTATATATACATATATATATAAATATATATATATATATATATATATATATATATATATATATATATATGTATATATATATATATGTATATATATATATATGTATATATATACATATATATATATATATATATATATATATATATATATAATCTATCGAGGTTCGCATGAATTCCATGAATTCAGTCTAAACTTCATAAATACTCCCATAGAGATAAGTACTTTAACTGAGAATACAAATCTTTTCGCAAGTCTTCTCACTGAACCTGTAACTCTTCATAAAAGTATCCTCTTTGGGACAGCAATCTTTATAAATTCTCATCGTGGCCATAGATCTTCATATACGAAATTACCCCCATTGACGACATAAAGGAAATCGGGATTACTTATTACTTACTCCCCTTGAAAAGCATATCAGACAAGCGGCAAAAGGGTCATCGTCACTTGACCTTGTTTCAAAAATCCGTTGCAAACTTTCCTGGGCAGGAGAGGCTTTCGAGGACGAGATCATCCTGTGACCTTGTCAAGTTAAACTAAACTATCGGCTCTCACATTCGAGGATTCCTCTCAGGATTCTGTCAAGTGTGTGGGGCGGGGAGGGGGCCGGGGGCGGGGAGAGTTGCAAAGTTCGAGTATACACGAACGGGTTTGTGGGCTTGTGAGCGAGTGTGTGTGTGTGTTTGTGCGTGTTTGTCTTTGAGAAAGTGCAGGTGTTGCCGTGTATGTTTCTGGGAAAAAGAGTGGAGAGACAATCTCGACTATTGTTTGTGTGTTTGTGTGCGTGTTTGTGCTTGTTTGTCTTTGAGAAAGTGCAGGTGTTGTCGTGTATCTGTTTTTGGGAGAAAGAGAGGAGTGAAAATCTTGACTACTGTTTGTGTGTGTAGGTGTGTGTAGGTGTTTGTGTGTGTCTTTGAAAAAGTGCAGGTGTTGTCGTGTATCTGTTTCTCGGAGAAAGATAGGAGTGACAATCTCCACTATTGTTTGTGTGTGTGTGTTTGTGTGTGTGTGTTTGTATGTGTCTTTGAGAAAGCGCAGGTGTGATCGTGCATCTTGCTGCTGGCTCGGAAGGAGTGACAGTATCGCCTGCTGGGGATGAATGAGTACATCCATTACGCCTGTGGGTTCATTTCTTTCCTGCTGTGTCACAGCCAAAGGTTGGAACAAGGGCGTAAAATTTACCTAACCTGTGAAGGTTTCCCCGCAAGGGGGTTAGTGCCGTCAGTGCACCTCACGCGGTGCACCGTAGACATTATACTTTTACTGTACTTCGTTCACGTTCCCTTTTTTCCATCTGACATTCCACCCTCTCCTAACAATTGCTTCGAAGAGCAACTTCAAAAGGCTTTCCTCCTGTTACACCTTTCAAACCTCTCACTCTCAGTTTCACTCTCAGCGCTGAATGGCCTCGTTGGTCCCAGCGCTTGGCCTTTGGCCTGTAATTCATATGCCATCCTAATATGTGAAGGATAAGGAAAATGGTGTACCAGCTGAAATTATTGTAGTTATGTGATTGCACATACCTAAGTCCGTATAGGCAACCGCTTGCAGACACTGATACGCTAATGCATTTGCTTACCTTAATCTATATGCACTTATGTATGTATGTGTATGAATAATGTACATGTATACATATATATATATATATATATATATATATATATATATATATATATATATACATATATACATACATATTTATATATATATCCTCTATCTCTCTCTATATATACATATATATATGTATTATGTATATTATTCATACACATACATACATGTTAAGTATATATATATATAATATATATATATATATATATATATATATATATATATATATATATATATATATATATATATATATACATATATATATATATATATATATATATATATATATATATATATATATATACATACACACACATACATTACATTATATGTATATGCACGCACACGCGAAGTCCACTCATAAGCCATGTGTTATTGATCAAGCCCATCATATAGTAGAACGACTAACTAAGTTCATGCATTTCGTGACTCTGAATAATTATGCAGCGATTTATGCAGACCGACGACAAAATCAATGACCCATTAGCTCAAGGACAAAATCAATGGCCTGCCGAGGTCACTGACAAAACCCTGGAACTGTTAAGCAAATATCAGGTATTGGAGCCGGCGCGTGTCGGTTTTGATAATTTTTTTTTTTATTAAGGTGGCTTTATGCCAGCACGGGTTCTTGCTCATAGAGCATCCCGTGGAGGTTTTGATAAGGTCTTCTGATGTTAAATGTTGCAAGTAAGATCAGTGATGCGTTTGTTATGTAATTTATTTTGTAATGGATTACAAAACTTAATTACTTTGTAGTTATGTGAATCTTTAGTATTTTGTGTAGTTATATGAGTATATTTAATTGTTCTAGTCTAAGATATGATTTTTGGGGTCATTACTTTTTACGAGATCAGTAGGATATGGTAAAAGATATTATATGATGTATATGCATATATACATAATGTATGTAAAAGTATATACATATGTGTAAAAGTATATATACATATCCATGTAAAATTATTTTGTATATATGTATATATATATATATATATATATATATATATATATATATATATATATATATATATATATATGTATGCATTCCATTATTGCATGTGTATATATATATATATATATATATATATATTATATATATATATATATATATATATATATATATATATACATATATATATGTATGTATGTTTGTATTTAGGTATATGTATGAATGTATATATGCATGTATTTGTGTATGTATGTGTTAACTTTTTTCTCTCAACCTTCCTATGAATCTCAGTAGGGATATAAATCCAAACCTGGTGTCTGAGGAAAAAAAATTAGAAAAAGAAAGCAATTGTTTCTTTTTCAACACTTTTTTTTTTATTTATGTTCCGTTGCTAACTCTCCTGGGAAAGATCCCAGACAGAGATATCATTTTGTATCTAATAAATGGCCGTCATAAGCGATAAAAGGCTTTTTAAGACATATCTTGTTGCCCGTGAAATATGATGGTGATATTTAAAAAAAAAAAAAAAAAAATTATTTTCCCCGTGGGAAACAATCTCACGAAGAGTCCTGTTTGAAAGGAAAGAAAGGAGGGAGTAAAAGGATTTTGGTGATATTTAAAAAATAAAAAAAAAACTCCTCTAATTTCCCCGGGGGGAAACAATCACACGAAGAATTCTGTTTAAAGGGAAATAAAGAAGAAAATAAAAGGGTTTTGGAGATATGAAAAAAAATAAACAAAAGCTCTTTTATTTTCCCTACGGGAAACAGTCACACGAAGGATTCTTTTTGAAAGGAAATAGAGAAGAAAATGAAAGGGTTTTGGAGGTATTTAAAAAAAATGAAAAAAACAAAATCTCTTTTATTTTCCTAAGGGGAAAGAATCACACGAAGAATTCTATTTAAATGGAAAAAAGAAAAAGTCGTGTTGACGATGGTGGAAAATATTTTTTAAAAAACGCGCATTTTATTTTTCCAGGGGAAAAAAAAGCACACGAAGAATATCGTATGCTGATAATTCTGTCAGAGGGAAAGACAAAGAAGAAAATAAAAGTGTTTTTATAATGGGGAAAGTATTTAAAAAAAAACACAGACTTACACAAATAAGCTGTTTTATTTTCCGCTGGGGAAAGAATCACGCGAAGAAATATGTTTGATAATTCTGTTTGAGAGGAAAGAAAGAGGAAAATAAAGGGGTTTTGGTGATATTTGAAAAAATAAAAACGAAAGCTCTTTTATTTTCCCCGGGGGAAACAATTACACGAAGAGTTCTGTTTTGAGAGGAAATAAAGAAACAAATAAAAGGGTTTTGGTGGTATTTGAAAAGAAAAATAAAAAAGCAAAAGAGATTTCATTTTCCGCAGGGAAAAGAATCACGCGAAAAAATCAGTTTGATAATTCTGTTTGAGTGGAAAATAAGAAGAAAAAAGGGGTTTTGGTGATATTAAAAAAAAAATTACACTAAGACTGTTTTATTTTTCCAGGGGAAATTATCTCACGAAGAATATCGTAATGCTGATAATTTTTTTGAGAGGAAAAAAAGGCGAAAATAAAAGGGTTTTGATAATAAAAAAATGTATTATTAAAAGGAGGCTGAATTACCCATTTGCATAAAACACAAAAAACGTATTATATATATATATATATATATGTATATATATGTATATATCTATATATATATATAATATGTATATCTATATATATATATATATATATATATATATATATATATATATATATATATATATATATATATATATGACTATTTATTTACATATATATATATATATATATATATATATATATATATATATATATATATATCTTAGGTGAACATAAGTCACTGAATTGTATTCTAAGTTCGTCGTAATAAGTTTACTTATGCATAAAGTTATGAGGGCATGATGATCATGCATTCGAGAGCTATTTGCTAGTTGAGGCAAATACTGAGATCAAACTTTACCTTGACTTTATCGAACAAATCTTAGTGAGAAAACATTCACAACATTTTCAACATTTTCAACATTTACAGCTTTGTATTAAACTACGCGTGTGTTACAACTCAAGATAGGTAGAAGGCTGGAGTGAATTTTTATCTTCATTGTTGTGGACATTCCAAGAAATTTGGTGTGATTGTAGAGTAAGCACTAAAAGAAATGTATGATTATTAGTTTTCTGTAAAAGAAAACTGCAGTGCCGGCTTTGTCTGTCCGTCCGCACTTTACTCTGTCCGCACTTTTTTCTGTCCGCCCTCAGATCTTCAAAACTGCTGAGGCTAGAGGGCTGCAAATTGGTATGTTGGTCATCCACCCTCCAATCATCAAACATACCAAATTGCAGCCCTCTAGCCTCAATAGTTTTTTTTTATTTTATTTAAGGTTAAAGTTAGCCATAATCGTGCCTCTGGCAACGTTATAGGATATCCACCACCGTTCTGTGGTTAAAGTTTCATTGACCGCGGCTCATACAGCATTATACTGAGACCACCGAAAGAGAGATCTATTTTCGGTGGCCTTGATTATACGCTGCATCGGCTGTACAGAAAACTCGATTGCGCGGAAGAAAATTCGGCGCATTTATTACGTGTTATTTTTAATTCTCACCTTTCTTTGATTTTCATTTACCAGCGGTTTCTGCAAAATTATAGGTCAGAATATAAGTCATTCCATTTTACTGTACCTCCGTTTGCATTCCCTTTCTTCTACCTTCCTTTCCACCGTCTCCTAACAATTGATTAATGGTGCAACTGCTTTGAGGTTTTCCTCCTGTTACACCTTTCCAAACTTTTTATTGTGAGTTATGACTTCCCTGACTTTTGAGAAATGAAATATATAAAAAAAAAATTCTAACCTCAAAATTTTTTCAAACTTACCCACCCGTTAATGTCTTGGAGCTTATTCAAAGGAAGGCAAAATCGGTACGTGCTTCAAAATAACGCTCGAAAATAACGTCCGGAAATAGCGCACCAAAATAACGCTCCAAGATAACGCCCCAAAATAACGCCCCTCAAAAATAATGCTCCAAAATAAGGCCCCGAAATCACGCTCCAACATAACACTCCAGAATAGAGCTCGAAAATAACGTTCCAAAATAACACTCCAGAATAGAGATCGAAAATAACTCTCCAAATTAACGCCTCGAGATAACGCCCCGAAATAACGCTCCAAATTAACGGCCCAAAATAACGCTCCAAAATAACGCCCCTAAACAACGGTCCCGAAAATAACGCTCCAAATTAAAGCCCCTAAACAACTCCCGAAAATAACGGTCCAAAATAACGTTAAAAAAAAACTCTCTAAAATAACGCTCCAAAATAACGCCCGGTAATAACGCTCCAAAGTAACGTCCGAAAAGTAGCAGCCTTTGCCCCTCGGCGCCTGTTCTTTTTTTTTTTATAATTTCTTAGTGAAAAATGCTGATTGGGCGCCATCTTTCTTCGTCCGGTCACAACATTCCTCTACGTCACGTGGCGCACATTTGTCAGCATTGATCCCTCTGCCTTGGCGTGAGAGAGAGAGAGAGAGAGAGAGAGAGAGAGAGAGAGAGAGAGAGAGAGAGAGAGAGAGAGTAAATGATAATACAGATTAGATAAGGGAGAACTGACGTCTTTCCTTATAGGAAGCTGTGAGGCCACTGTTCTGGAGAGAGAGAGAGAGAGAGAGAGAGAGAGAGAGAGAGAGAGAGAGAGAGAGTGACGTCTTTCCTTATAGGACAATGTTATCAAAATGCATTGAATTAACTTTTTGTAAAGTTCAGTTCAATTTGAATAAGCAAAATTGAAAGCAGTTATGGAAGAAAAAAAAAATTGCGCCGAAGTTTCTTCGGCGCAATTGAGATTTCTGTACAGCGTATAATCAGGGCCACCGAAAATAGATCTGTCCTTCGGTGGTCTCGGTATAATGCTGCATGAGCCGCGACCCATGAAACTTTAACCACTGCCCGCTGGTGTCCTATCCTATACCGTTGCCAGAAGTACGATCATGGCTAACTTTATAACCTTAAATAATATGAAAACTACTGAGGCTAGAGGGCTGTAATTTGGTATGTTTGATGATTGGAGGATGGATGATCAACATAGCAATTTGCAGCCATCTAGCCTCAATAATTTTTAAGATCTGAGGGCAGGCAGAAAAAGTGCGGACAGAATAAAGTGAGGACGGACAGACAAAGCCGGCACAATAGTTTTCTTTTACAGAAAACTTAACAAGAATTCTGTTCTATCTCACATCTTGTACATAACCGCCCTTAACGTACGGTTAAGGACCTAGACATTGTTTGCTTGCCTGCTTGCTCTTAATATATATCTACTTATGAAATATATTCTAATTAGAGCGGTACAGACTCGTTCGTTAGTTTAAATGAGACACTCGATCGCTTCGGTATCACTCGGAAGATGAAAAGTTTATTTGCCTCGTCCAAAATTCCTATTCAAGTTATACCTTTCTGTTTTGTTTTTAGTTCATTGTTGTGGTTATTCTTTACTTCGTTGTCCGTTTTTTTTATTGTATTTCGTCTTTTTCTCCCTCTTTCTCTCTCTCTCTCACTTGAGGGGTATTATATTAGTGTGTCCTCTCTCTCTCTCTCTCTCTCTCTCTCTCTCTCTCTCTCTCTCATTTGAAAGGAATTCTCTCTCTCTCTCTCTCTATTCATTTGAAAGGGAATTAGAATATAATATATATATATATATATATATATATATATATATATATATATATATATATATATATATATATATATATATATATATATATATATATATATATATATATATATATATATATATATATATATATATATATATATACATATATATATATATATATATATATATATATATATATTTTATATATATATATATATATATATATATATATGTGTGTGTGTGTGTGTGTGTGTGTGTGTGTGTGTGTGTGTGAGACAGACAGACAGAGAATCGGATATTCGTAAAATGTTGACAACTGTAGAAAGAGCACTTCTGTTTTCTATAAATAAAAAAAGGGGGGTGACAGTTTAATACATAAAAAAACTACCAAACTGCTGTGCGTGAATGTTTTCGTGGAATTAATATATAACAATTATTGAATCAACACTTATCCCTGTTAATATAACATTCAAACTCACGTATTAATTCTGCATTGCATGAAGACCTCTCGTGAAATAATTACTTATTAAATATTTATGCTTTCATTAAATTTAAATCAATTACGATGTTTACATCCACTCGATGTTAAGTGATAGAATGACACACAGGAGTCGTCTTCATATATGGACGATGAATTCAGTCGCTAATAATTGGGTAAACATTGAGTAATTTCACTTTTGCTCACAAGTGGTTCTGCCATGATTTTGCTAATAATTCAGTGTATGTATGTATGTATGTTACTACAACATTGTTTTTATGTCTACCCATTATAATGACAAAATTGGAAATTGTTTTTATTTTTAGCCATTAGAATAACAAAATTGGATTTTTTTATGTCTACCCAGTTGAATGACAAAATTGGAAATTGTTTTTATTTTTAGCCATTAGAATAACAAAATTGGATTTTTTTATGTCTACCCATTAGAATGACAAAATTGGAAATTGTTTTTATTTTTAGCCATTAGAATACAAAATTGGACATTTTTTTAATGTCTACCCATTAGAATGACAATATTGGAAATTGTTTTTATTTTTAACCATTAGAATAACAAAATTGGAAATTCTTTTTATGTCTACCCATTAGAATGACAAAATTGGAAATTGTTTTTATTTTTAGCCATTAGAATAACAAAATTGGAAATTTTTTTATGTCTAACCATTAGAATGACAAAATTGGAAATTTTTATTTTTAGCCATTAGAATTTTATTTTTAGGTTACCATTAGAATGACAAATTGGAATTTGTTTTTATTTTAGCCATTAGAATAACAAAACTTGAAATTTTTTATGCTTAACCATTAGAATGACAAAATTGGAAATTGTTTTTATTTTTAGACATTAGAATAACAAAACTGGAAATTTTTTATGTCTAACCATTAGAACGACAAAATTGGAAATTGTTTTTGTTTTTAGCCATTAGAATAACAAAATTTGAAATTTTTTTATATCTACCCATTAGAATGACAAAATTGGAAATCGTTTTTAGGTTTAGCCATTAGAATAACAAAATTGGACATTTTTTTATGTCTACCCATTAGAATGACAATATTGGAAATTGTTTTTATTTTTAGCCATTAGAATAAGAAAATTGGAAATTTTTTTATGTCTACCCATTAGAATGACAAAATTGGAAATTGTTTTTATTTTTAGCCATTAGAATAACATACTGTATATTCATATGGAACAAACCCTACCACAGGGGCCACTGACTTGAAATTCAGGCTTCCAAAGAATGTGGTGTTCATTTAAATGAATTAACAGAAGGCAATAGGAAAATACAGAAAGAAGAGATCGACTATTAGAAAAGAAAAAAGGAAATTGAGAAATTAATGAATAAATAGATAAAAATATAAAATGATGGATTTGTCTTCATTTACATGAGAAAGAATGATGGGTTTTTGTTACGTTTTTTACCTGATGTAGACTCGGATAATGGTATGTATATTGTAATGTAATGTAATAATTCATATCTCTAAGAGTAGGTGCTGGTTATATTTTTTCCAGTCATATATAAAAATTTCCCGTCTCCTTTCTCATTACAGAAGACTTTTATTAGTTTCATACATACGAGAAAAATAATCTTATGGAGAAATGAAAGCTTGAAATTCATAACTCGAGTTGTTATTGCTGCAGAGAATGTCATCTAACCTTACCTGACCTTTCTGAGTGTGGTTAGCCTGAATAATTGTGTATGTGTAGGTGATATTTCATTGAATAATTTATTTTCTTTTTTTTTTTTTGTTTTTTCAGGTAAGGTGTGTTCTGTACTTAGGATTTACAGATAATCCGGTAAGTATAGTTCTTATATTTTTTTTTTATAGATCAGATTATATTTCCTGATTATATTTGGATTATATGTCCTGATTTCTGTCTTAGTATTGTCTAGTTGATGTTACGTACTAAATTGCCTTTCTTTTGACTGAGATGATGATGATTATTATTATTATTATTATTATTATTATTATTATTATTATTATTATTATTATTATTATTATTATTATTATTATTCAGACTTAACCAGCATCCTTCACTTCCTTGATCCAATTGGTCAGTTTCATTCGAAGGATATTGAGTAAAATAACAGGAGTCTACTTGTAGTTAGAGGCCTGATTCCAACTGTTCACTTCTCCGTAGGAGGTTAGTGCCGTCAGTGCACCTCATGCGATGCACCGTAGGCATTACTTAAGGTTCTTTGCAGCGTGCCTTCGGCTCCTAGCTGCAACCCCTTTCGTTCCTTTCACTGTACCTCCGTTCATATTCTCTTTCATCCATCTTACTTTCCTCAACCCTCTCCTAAGAATTGATTCATAGTGCAACTGTGAGGTTTTCCTCCTGTTACACCTCTCAAACCTCCTACTGACAATTTCCATTTCAGCGCTGAATCACCTCATATGTACCAGTGTGCTTGGCCTATGGCCTAAATTCTATATTCAATTCAATTCAATCCAAATTGTTCACTTGTAATGTTATTGTTGCTGCAGGTGGCGTGTTTAGATGAGTCATTATGGACAAACCTAAACAGTTTCCTCATAAATAGATCAGGTAGCCTAATACTGCCTTCTTTTTTTTTTTGGTGAGGTAAAACCGGTGGAATTAGTTGAACAAAGTCATGAATCAAGTAATGGGGAGGGGGGGAGGCTATAACGCCCTGATAGGAACTGTTGGCCCGTGAAATGAATTGGGGAATGGTAGGGATCAATTAGTTGCTAAACAGGGTAGATGGTGAATAGGAATCGCTTCGCAGGAAGTAGGATTTAAACGAATGTTAGGTCTTTATTATTATTATTATTATTATTTATTATTATTATTATTATTATTATTATTATTATTATTATTATTATTATAGTAACTCAACTTATGACCAGGAAGTAGGGTTTAAACGAATATTGTCTGTTTTATTATTATTATTATTATTATTATTATTATTATTATTATTATTATTATTATTATTATTATTAACTCAACTTATAATCAGGAAGTAGGATTTAAACGAATATTGTATCTTTTATTATTATTATTATTATTATTATTATTATTATTATTATTATTATTATTATTATTATTATTAACTCAACTTATAACCAGGAAGTAGGGTTTAAACGAATATTGTATCTATTATTATTATTATTATTATTATTATTATTATTATTATTATTATTATTATTGTTGTTGTTGTTGTTTTAATTCGACTTATGGCTAGAATCACGTGAGAAAGAGGTCTTTTTATTCCTTCAAACTCAGGTGTTTTCATTTCCATGATTTTATTATGACCCGCAGAAGGGATGGTGCCTTCAGCTCGCCCCAGACAGCGCAAAATATACCATCATTGTCTTGGGATATTACTAGAAACATTTCCAAAGATTTCCCTCTTCATTTAGAGAGAGAGAGAGAGAGAGAGAGAGAGAGAGAGAGAAACACCAGGCACATCCGAGACAGGCCGTTGGTCCTTCTGATCCAATTACTTCCGAGGGTTGAACCGAGAAGGTCCTCCGGAGCTAACGAGAAATGAAAGCGAAGGATGACCTCAAATGCCTCCGGGAGAGATCCTGCGGGAGATTGGGCTGGTACCCCCTACTCGGCAGGATGCTCGCGTCCTTCGGTAATTGTGTTTGGGAGTCCTTTCACTGTTGTAGTGCGGGGGTTTATACGTGAAGGGCGTAGGTTGTTTTTTTAAGAGAGATAAAAAAAAAAGGAGAACAGTCTCTTCCGGGAGTTCAGGTTTTCTTTTGTTCTATCCTATTTCCTTCCATTATTCAGGAGTCGATTTTTTTTTTCGTAATTAATTTCCACTCATTCTTCTTTTGTGTTTCATTTTTTGCCTCAATATATTGTTGTTATAGGTCTGGGCAGGGGATATATATATATATATATATATATATATATATATATATATATATATATATATATATACATATACTGTATATATATATTTTTTTTTATATATATATATTTTATATATATAAATATATATATATATATATATATATATATATATATATATATATATATATATATATATATATATATATATATATATATAGAGAGAGAGAGAGAGAGAGAGAGAGAGAGAGAGAGAGAGATTACTAACCTGAGAACGTGAAAATATCCTGAAAGTTGACCCCACTCTTTATACTTTTCTTTTCATCGTCACATAAAAACAAGTAAAAAGTGCGCCGAGGTGTCTTGGGCGCAGTCGAGTTTTCTGTACAGCTTACAAGGCTGTATGAGCCGCGGCCCATGAAAGCTCCAGCCACGGCCGGATGTGGTGCCAGACGCACGAGCATCGCTAACTTTAACCTTGAATAAAATAAAAACTACTGAGGCTAGAGGGCTGCAATTTGGTATGATTGGCGATTGGAGGGTGGATGATCAACATACCGATTTGCAGCCCTCTAGCCTCAGTAGTCTCTAAGATCCGAGGGCGGACAGAAAATGCGCGGACGGACGGACAGACAGATAGCCATCTCAGTAGTTTTCCCTCACAGAAAACTAAAAAGGCATAATTTCAAATGGGAGCTCCTTTCCATATAGTCCCATGTGACAGGACTCATTTCATCTGTAAATTTAATTTAGGTAACTGGAAATTAGACATAAAGAGGTTATCATCTACGTGTAAAAGTTATGTAGGTAGTCCCCACCACCCACCTCTCTCTCTCTCTCTCTCTCTCTCTCTCTCTCTCTCTCTCTCTCTCTCTCTCTCTCTCAAGGCACTCCTTTTAAAAATTCATGCCATTTTACATATCGTTACTATTCTATTTTACCTACGACTTGTTCTCTCTCTCTCTCTCTCTCTCTCTCTCTCTCTCTCTCTCTCTCTCTCTCTCTCTCTCTCTCTCTCTCTCAAGTTAGGGCAATTGTCAGAAACAAGCGTCATGCTGTCCCGAACGCCTCTCTCTCTCTCTCTCTCTCTCTCTCTCTCTCTCTCTCTCTCTCTCTCTCTCTCTCTCTCTCTCTACTAATGACAACTGTCTTAACAAGTGACATGCTATCCCGAACGCCTCTCTCTCTCTCTCTCTCTCTCTCTCTCTCTCTCTCTCTCTCTCTCTCTCTCTGAGTAAAAATTTATTTTTATTTCAGACATAAGAAATGGAGCACCATCGAAAAGACCCATTTTATCGAAGGCCCGCCATATTCTTTCCAGATTATTGTCCCCGTTACTGTTATTGGCTCTTGTTTTATTCATGTATAGTATTATATAGTTACTGTTGTATTACACAGTTACTGTAGTATTATACAGTTACTGTAGTACCTATATTAAGGGGGTGATATTTCTGAAGGCAATTGTGCTGCGTTGTAAATACTGACTACCAGAATAGCTTCATTTTGTGTGTGGATGGAGAGTTTTTTTTTTTTTTTTTTTTACTAAAATATTGTCAGTATTAAAGCGTCAGAGTTAATGGTGGATGCTGATACGCTGTACACATACATGCGTTCATACATGTGTATGTGTATATATATATATATATATATATATATATATATATATATATATATATATATATATATATATATATATATATATATATATATATTTATATATTTATTTATTTATATATATATATATATATATATATATATATAGTAGAGAGAGAGAGAGAGAGAGAGAGAGAGAGAGAGAGAGAGAGAGAGAAAGGGGGCCCATATGTATGTATATACATATGTGTTTGTGTTTGATTTTTCATTTGATGCTTTTCAGATGTCTGTGAGTGTATTAATAAATACAGTTCTACAGTAGAACCTATTTTAGAGTTACTCCGTTTTGTAAATTTACATAGTGATTAATTTTATTAACTGTCATAAATTAACTAAATTTAATTTTATATTTTATTCATTTACTTGATTTGAATAATATATTTTTTTTTAGATTTTATCTTGTACTTTCCGGATACCTGTGAGTAACTAGAAATTGCTGAAGAGTATAGGTAACGCTTAGTCCAGTGAGACGCAGTTATAAGCCTTTAATTTCATCCTATATATTTATTAGTTATTGATTGATTATTAATTATTATTATTTATTATTGGTTATTATTTTTTGAATGTTTATTTTGCTTAAGGTCTTATTTTATTTATTTACTTAATGACTGACCAGTTGATAGAACAACGGCTTTTTCTCCTATTGATAAATTGTTGAATTATTATTATTATTATTATTATTATTATTATTATTATTATTATTATTATTATTATTATTATTATAAGTTGAATATTTATTTTGTTGAATGTCTTATTTTATTTATTTAATGAATGACTGATTAGTTAATCAGACAACCGATTTTTCTCCCACTGATAAATGATTGATAATTGATTATTATTATTATTAAAAGGATGGCTGTATTATAATTGAATATTCATTATGTTGAGTGTCTTTTCTATTTTATTTATGATTCGCTTGTTAATTAACTCAAGCGATGTTCTCACTGTAAATTATCGAATATTCATGTTATTATATTAATTTTGTTGAATGTCTTATTTTATTTATTAAAATATCCAATCTGAATCGTTAATAATACAACAACTGATTTTTTAATAAAGACCTGTTTATTAGGGGTATTACTATTTCATATTATTATTATTATTATTATTATTATTATTATTATTATTATTATTATAAAAGATGAATAAATATTTTGTTGAATGTCTTATTTTATTTATTCAATAAAAGACTGACCAGTCAATTGAACAGTGGATTTTCCTTCAGAATTTATTTTCTTGGCAACAACATTCTCCAGGAATCAACTTAATGCTTCTCCCACCGTAAGGAAGCGAGGTCTTAAGTCGCAAAGACTCGGCTCTCCAGCGATAATCCCGCCGTCCCATTTCCATCAAAAAGCTATCTGTGACTTTCGAGGGAGCTCGTTTTGTCCGGCAACTAAAGCTCCCTTGATCGCTTTCACCTATTCCTAGAGCTTGTCTTCATCCCTCTGGTTCTCTCGCGTAGGTGAGGCTGCAAGGACCACCACCGTCCATGGATTTTCCTCTCTCAGAGGGTAGAAGATTTGTGTGGTACTGCAGGATTGTTCTTCATTTCGCTTTTTTTATTTGATTTATTTTCTTTTTTATTTTTTCTTTTGCTTAGAGTTATTATTATTATTATTATTATTATTATTATTATTATTATTATTATTATTATTATTATTATTATTATTCTTATTATTCGGAAGATGAACCCTATTCTTATGGAACAAGCCCACAGTGGCAAATGACTTGAAATTCAAATTTCCCAAGATACTGAATATAATGGCAATTTTTTTTTTTATATATATATTTTTATATATTATATATATATATATATATATATATATATATATATATATATATATATATATATATTATATTTTTATATATATATATATATGTATAATGTGCTTGCTCTCTCTCTCTATCTGGGTCTCTCTCTCTCTCTCTCTCTCTCTCTCTCTCTCTCTCTCTCTGTGCTGACTAAAGGCAGCTGTCATAACAAGAGTCATGCCATGCAGTACGGTATGCCCCCTTTACTCAACCCGGCTGGAATTGGACCTTTCACGTCTCGTGCATTTCATGTCATGAATATTAAGTTCATTTCCCGGGCTTGCCCAACCTCTCACCAGCTGCCTGATTTACTCGAGATTTCTGCGGTACTTGCGCCTCCTTTTAAGTCCTTTTACACCTTCTTTTACTCCTTCTTTTACTCAGTTTGCTCCTTTTACGCGTTTTGTTCCTCCTGGTATGCCTTCTTTTACTCCTTATTTTACTCATTCTACCCCATTCACTCATTTTACTTCTTTTTTTATTCCTTTTACTCCTTCTTTTACTCAGTTTGCTCCTTTTACGCGTTTTGTTCCTCCTGGTACGCCTTCTTTTACTCCTTATTTTAATCATTCTACCCCATTCACTCATTTTACTTCTTTTTTATTCCTTTTACTCCTTCTTTTACTCATTTTACTCCATTTGTTCCTTTTGCTACTCCTTTTACTCCTTCTTTTATTCCTTTTACTCCTTCTTTTATTCCTTTTACTCCTTTTATTCCTTTTACTCCTCCTTTTATTCGTTTTACTCCTTTTATTCCTTTTACTCCTTCTTTTATTCCTTTTACTCCTGTTATTCCTTTTACTACGCCTTTTATACCTTTTACTCCTTCTTTTATTCCTTTTACTCCTTCTTTTGGGCCTTTTACTCCTTCTTTTACTCATTTTACTCCTTATTTTACGCCGTTTACTCCTTCTACTCATTTACTCCTCTTACTCGTTCTTTTTATTCCTTTTACTCCTTATTTTCCTCCTTTTACGCCTTCTTTTATTCCTTTTACTCAATTACTCCTTCTTTTACCCCTTTTACTCGTTCTTTTATTCCTTCTACTCCTTCTTTTACTCATTATTTTACTTCTTTTACTCCTTCTTTTACTCATTCTTTTACTTATTTTACTCCTTCTGCTACTCTTTCTGTTACTCCCAATTTTACTTTCATTTCCTCTCTCAGCTCTTTCACTTATTTCTTTGTGTCCATCGTACGTTTCACTTCTTTCTCTTCTGTTCTTGTAGGTTTCGTTTTCCCTCCATTCGACTCCCACTAATTTTTTATATCTTTTAATGTTTTCTGTCTCTCTCCGTTCTTCCAAAGATTCTGAAAGTCGATAATTTGTATCCGGGGATTTTTGTATTGTATCCCATTAAGTTTTATAGTGTTTTTGCATCTCTCCGTTTTTCCTTTGTATCCCGCCAGTTTTGTATTGTGTCCCATGAAATTTGATGTGATTTTGCAAGTCGATAACTTGCATCCGAGCATTTTTGTATTTTATCCCATTCTGTCGATTAACTTCATTTATAGCCATTTTTAGTTTTCTGTAAAAGAAAACTGTTGGGATGGCTATTTGTATGTTCGTCCGCACTTTTTACTATCCGCACTTTTTCCGTCCGCCCTCAGATCTTGAAAACTAATTAGGCTAGAGGGCTGCAAATTGGCATGTTAATCACTCACCTTCCAATCATCAAACATACCACATTGCAGCCCTCTAACCTCAGTAGTTTTTATTTTATTTAAGGTTAAAGTTAGCCATGATCATGCGTCTGGCAACGATATAGGACAGGCCACAGCCGGGCCGCGGCTCATACAGTATTGTAAGCTGTACAGAAAACTGGACTGCGCACGAAGAAACTTCGGCACATTTTTTACTTGTTTTATTGCATCTCCCGTTACGTCGATTAGCCTCATTTATCCCCATCTGTTTATCCAATATTCGGGGGTCAGTCTTATTGGCCCCCAGAGGTCGGTAAAACGGAGTTTTTCCCAATTCTCGTGCAATCTGCAACGCGTTAACGTCGGAGCAATTGAATCTTTAATAATGTGATATCACCATAAAGTGGGTCGTAAAGGGAATCTTTTTAGAACAGAGATGGAAATCGTTTTTAAGGAATTGGGTGAAACGCTTATACATAGATACGTACATACATACACACATACACGTGTGTATATATATATACATATGTATTATATATTTATCTATATATATATATATATATATATATATATATATATATATATATGTATATTATATACATATATATATATATATATATACTGTATATTATATACAATATATATATATTATATATATATATATATATATATATATATATATATATATATATATATATATATATATATAAATATATATATATATATATATATATATATATATATATGTATATATAAAATGCTATTAAAGTATTATATACAGATCTTGCCTTTATAGTTTTTTTATTGAATTATAAACATTATCATACTCTTTCTTTTTATTTTCTTTTTTTAGTACAACGATTAAAAATATTAAAGATATATAGCCTATGAAAATAAAACCATAATGAGTGAACGTAACGGATGCACTAACAATTTCAGTTTTCAAATCACGAACTTATAAGGGATGTATTATTTCACAGATCTCTTTCTAGTCAATTATTGGTTTTATAATGTCGATTTCATAGGTATCTTTCTGCAGTCAATTATTGGTTTTATAATGTCGATTTCATAGGTATCTTTCTACAGTCAATTCCTGGCTTTACAGCTTCGATAACTTTATAGATGTTTCTACAGTCAATTCCTGACTTTACACCATCGCTAATTATATAGATGTTTCTACAATCAATTCCTGACTTTACAGCATCGATAATTTCATAGTTCTACTTGTAAAGTCAATTCGTGGCTTTACATCATCAATAATTTTATACATGTTTCTACAGTCAATTCCTGGCTTTACAGCTTCGATAATTTTATAGATGTTTTTACGGTCAATTCTTGGCTTTACAGCTTCGATAATTTATAGATTTTCTACAGTCAATTCCTGGCTTTACAGAATCGCTAATTTTATAGATGTTTCTACAGTCAATTCCTGGCTTTACAGTTTCGATGATTTTATAGATGTTTCCGCAATCAATTCCTGGCTTTACAGCGTCGATAGTTTTACAGATGTTTCTACAGTCAATTCCTGGCTTTACAGCTTCGATATTTTTGTAGATGTTTCTACAGTCAATTCCTGGCTTTACAGCTTCGATAGTTTTGTAGATGTTTCTACAGTCAATTCCTGGCTTTACAGCTTCGATATTTTTGTAGATGTTTCTACAGTCAATTCCTGGCTTTACAGTTTTCGATATTTTTGTAGATGTTTCTACAATCAATTCCTGGCTTTACAGCTTCGATAGTTTTACAGATGTTTCTACAGTCAGTTCCTGGCTTTGCAGCTTCGATAATTTTTATAGATGTTTCTACAGTCAATTCCTGGCTTTACAGCGTCAATAATTTCAAAGATCTGCTTCTACAGTCAATTCCTGGCTTTACAGCGTTGGTAATTTCATAGGTCCGTATCTGCAGCGAATTTCTGGCTTTACAGCGTCGATAATTTCAAAGATGTGTTTGTGCAGTCAATTCCTGGCTTTACAGCGTTGGTAATTTCAAAGGTCCGTATCTGCAGCGGCGTCGATAATTTCAAAGATCTGTTTGTGCAGTCAATTCATGGCTTGACGGCGTCAGTAACTTCACAGATCTGTTTCTACAGTCAATTCCCGGCTTTACAGCGTCGATAACTGCGGCAGTACAATAAAACCCTGAAAATACACAGAAGTAGGACATCAGACCTACAGTAAGAAGCAGAGGCAACAATAGAAAAATGCCGGGAGCAAGGCCATCCGTGTTCCTGGAACTGACAGCTAATCCTTTGGCGAATCCGGATTTGGGAGGGATACGTAGCACAGAGCCATTGGCTCTCTCTCTCTCTCTCTCTCTCTCTCTCTCTCTCTCTCTCTCTCTCGTTAGTGTTCCTGGGATGCTGCGGACTTGCGAAAGTCATGAGATGTCTGTCTGAATATACAGATTGCTGATTATGTTTGGGAACAAGGGTACAGAACGAGTAAAGAATTAGAATTCTGAAAATGGCTGTATTTTATTTTCTCTCTCTATATATATATATATATATATATATATATATATATATATATATATATATATATATATATATATATATATATGTATATGTGTGTGTGTGTGTGTGTCTGTGTGTGTATATATGTGTGTGTGTTTATTGTTTATGTACATGTGCATATATGTTTTATACAAATTGTGCATGTATGTACGGGTGTATGTGTATGTATGTATGTATGTATGTATGTATGTATACACACAAATAATTTGTAATCGAGTTGAAATCTAAACCACACCACCGTAAGTATAAAAATTTATGTTGAGAGAGAGAGAGAGAGAGAGAGAGAGAGAGAGAGAGAGATCACTTCATATGTTTATGAACTGTCGTGACAACGTTAACTTTTTTTCATGTCAGTGTATATAAGGATGTAGGCTATCATTTACCCACATAAATCTTTCACTTACCCCTGTGCGTTTGGCAACTATTTAGGTCCCCCCCCCACAACACCAACCCCCATCGTGATGCGTATTTTGGTTTTAAAGGCCTTGATAAGCCTCTGAACTAAATACAACGTTCGCATGGCAATGACGAATGGGACCTCGTCGTTTACTGCAGCGCTGCAGTAGTAGCCTATTCATGGGCAAGGTTAAATATGGGTATAATTTTTTTCCTCTTTATTTGAGTTTGTTTTGAGTTTATATATCGCAAGTATGATTTAAAGTGGGGTGGTGTCTGGTTTGAATGAGAGTATGGTCACGGTCTAGAGATATTAATCAGATTGTGATAAATGAATGAGATTGTTAGATTTCAGCGAGAGCAATTTCATTTTATATACAAATGTATATAGTATTTATATATATATAGTTATATATATTTATATATATATACTGTATATATATGTAAATAAGAGAGAGAGAGAGAGAGAGAGAGAGAGAGAGAGAGAGAGAGAGAGAGAGAGAGATTTTTATCTTTAAAACGACGATGAAAAAGATTCAGTCTTTGCGAGAAGGTTACAAATGGAATTTCTGCGAAAATGTCAAAGGCTGATATCGGTAAAAACAAAAGAGTTATAATTGTTCGCGTGAGAGAGAGAGAGAGAGAGAGAGAGAGAGAGAGAGAGAGAGAGAGAGAGAGAGAGAGACAGACAGACAGACAGAGCATGCCATTCCTTCCACTTGAAACTTTTCGCTGAATGTGTGTACTTTATTAACACAACATGTTCTCAGGGAGAGAGAGAGAGAGAGAGAGAGAGAGAGAGGGGCAGGCTGGAATAGGTTCCTTCATATACTCACATGATTAATAAGGCATGGATCCTTTCTGCTTCCTCAAAAACTGACAGTGTGAACCCATCGATCATATCTCCGACAATTAATTGGTAATAGTCTTAATAATCCCCCTCCCCTCTTCCCCTTCCCACCCCTTCTTACATGATAATGAGCTATATATCTTTAAATCCTCTGAACATAAGATAACTATTTTCATTTTGCTTGGAACGCTGTAGAATTGTCAGTCATAATAACCTAACAAAGATCTTGCAAATGGTAATTTTCCATTGACAATAATCAAACGAGGGGGGATATATGAGGAACATATATATATTCAAGCGGATAATAGAAAATGATAAATGCAGCGTATTATGATTATGCAAATGCGTGGATAAGATACAATAATTAGCCGTCGATGGGAAAGGGGGACCCGCACGAGAAATTATTGTTGAATATGAATATGTCGTTTTAATAAGCTGCAGGGACGGTTGGAAAATATTTCATAGAAATGAAATATTTGATGCAAATGAAATACTGTGCAATGAGCCGGGTATAGAGTCTTCAGAACTGGCGTTCGGATGAAATAATGAGGGAGAGGGAGATACAAAACGGAATGGGAGAGTTACGAATAGAGAGAAAAGAAAATTTTTTTTTTATCATGAATTCCTGATGATGAATTCCGTAGGGGGATAGTGCCATCATTGCACCTCACGTGGTGCACTGTAGGCGTTACTTAAGGTTCTTCGCAGCTTCCCTTCGGCCCCCTAGCTGTAACCCCTTTTGTTCCTCTTACTGTACCTCCATTCATATTCCCTTCCTTCCGCCTTACCTTCCATCCTTTCCTAACAATTGTTCTAACCTTTCTAACTCTCAATTTCCCTTTTAGTGCTGAATGACCTCATAGGTCCCAGCCCTGGGCCTCTGGCATTAATTTTATATTCCAGTTCCTGTTCCTATTGATTGCAATGTTCTTCCAATTTAGATGATCTGTCGTATGTTTTAACTCGTCGATAACTTTGACACGCCAACGCGGACCAAGCTTTATATTATTATATGGGATTTGATTTTAATGTTTGCTGGACACGTTCCCTGAAATATTGATAACAACATGGTCCAATGTTTAACTATATCGGTTATTTTTTGGAACTACGAAAGTTATGTTTTCCGGTTATTTTAGAACTACGGTTATGTGGCTTCAAATCTCCGCGGTTAACTTGCTCGCTTATTTCTTCTTTTATTCATTTATTAATTCGTTTTTCAGTTGTTTTAAAGCCGCTCCAGTGTGGCTTCACATCTCCGTGGTTAATCTGTTCGCTTATTTTTTCTTTATTTATTCAGATATGAATTTCCCAGATTTAGATTTTCATAGAAGGTGTAACTGCGTACCCACAAAGTATGGCCGCGGCGTTGTTGGTAATTTTTTTGCTTATAATTTTGGCAGCTTGCTTTTACAAATAAAATCTGAAGTCGAGGTACAGTAGATACAGTGACCAGGAACACATTGCAATAATTATTAAGACTGTATTTACAGCCTCTTTCCATAACTGTTTTAGAATTTTGAGTTACAGTTTAAATTCAGAATAATATCTTCGGCAGTTGTCTCAAAAGCTAACAAGACAGTGGCGAGATTCCAGTAAACGAGATTCATAAGAGAGAGAGAGAGAGAGAGAGAGCTTCACCCCAGTGGCGTGAGGCTAACCTCATCGAGGTTCTCTCTTTGTTGGTATATAGTTGCGCAGAGCAATAGCATCCACTCCTGATTTTATTTTTAGATCTCTTTTAAACCTGGCTGCGACCCACAACGTTCGACTAACAGTTAAGTTCCATAATTCACTGCTGAAGTTAAACAGACTATCTCTGAGCTTGGAGACCGAGATATAATCCGCCAATGTTGTACATTACGTATTTAAAGCGGACAATTGGTCCCTGTTTTGATGAACTGGCGTATCCCCCCCCCCCTTTTTTTTTTTTTTTTTTAGCTTTTGTTTTTTAGTTTTCCAGTCATAGTATCTCAGTTTTGATAATCTGTAACATCAAAATTTCAGCTGTCTGAGGTTTGCGAGGTTTTCCTTTTACACCTTAAATTTTTTTTTTTTTTTTTTTAGCTTTTGTTTTTTAGTTTTCCAGCCATAGTGTCTCATTTTTTTATAATCTATCACATATCAAAATTTCAGCTGTCTGAGGTTTGCGAGGTTTTCCTTTTACACCTTCCTTTTTAAATTTTTTTTTAGCTTTTGTTTTTGAGTTTTCCAGCCATAGTGTCTCAATTTTTGATAATCTAAAACACATCAAAATTTCAGCTGTCTGAGGTTTGCGAGGTTTTCCTTCTTTTACACCTTCAATTTTTTTTTTTTGTTTTTTAGCTTTTGTTTTTGAGTTTTCCAGTCATAGTGTCTCAGTTTTTGATAATCTATAACATATCAAAATTTCAGTTGTCAGAGGTTTCCGAAGTTTTCCTTTTGCACCTTCAATTTTTCTATATTTTTTTTTAGCTTTTGTTTTTGAGTTTTCCAGCCATAGTGTCTCAATTTTTGATAATCTAAAACACATAAAAATTTCAGCTGTCAGAGCTGTGCGAGTTTTTCCTTCTTTTACACCTTCAAAACCTTTTTACTCTCAAGTTTCCCTTCCAGCGCTGAAAGACCTCGTCATAAGGTCCCAGCGCTTGGCCTTTGGCCTAAATTCAATATTCCATTCCATTCCATTCCAATGAACAAAAATTAATTCAAAACAGAGGGTGAACTCCCAACGTGTTCCCCCATACTCGCCAACGAGACTTGCGTGGGAAGGTTGACTATAAATACATTTTTCGATCCAAAGTTCGAGTAGGTGGACACTAATTGGGTGTCGTGTTCCTCATACCAAAAGGATTTCGTTAATGTCTGTGTATAAAAGCTTTTAAGGATAGAGTTCTCCAGAAGGTGTAAGCGTTTGATTATGTAACTTTAGAGATACGTAAGATAGGTCTAGAACTTACACGTAGGCTGTCAAGAAATAGTTTGGTATAATTGAAATTTCGAATTGCGTTGTTCAAGAAGAAAACTGGAGGAATATATTTTTCTGAATAAATTGCATCAGGTAGTATATGTGTTATATATATCATATATATATATATATATATATATATATATATATATATATATATATATATATATATATATATATGTATGTATGTTTGTGTGTATGTATTCATATATATATATATATATATATATATATATATATATATATATATATAGAGAGAGAGAGAGAGAGAGAGGGAGAGAAGCACATTAACTGTGACGAATATTGGTATTAGTAATATAAAAGAAATATTTATAGATTTCTTCAGTTATGTCAAGACAAAATTTTTTTTTTATTAAGGCAATATATCTCTTATTATCGAGGGAAGAATGTAGTTACTCATAAAATCCATTAGACCTGTTCAGTATTCCGTGTTGAAAGGGTCTCTCTCTCTCTCTCTCTCTCTCTCTCTCTCTCTCTCTCTCTCTCTC
>NC_089763.1:26783494-26790994 GCF_040412425.1 Macrobrachium rosenbergii | reverse complement strand
AATAATAAAGAAACGAAAGCCAAAATAAATGAATAAATGAAAACAATACGAAATAAAAGAATAATACAGAAAAACTGAGTCCTGTTCTGACTTAGGAATTATGGTAATAATTAAAACAATTGAAATGTGCGCCCACGTAACAAAAGCAAAAATAAATGGATAAATAAAAAGTCTAAAATAACATAAGGGAGGTGATATGTCCATTCGTACCTCGTCTTATCAATGAAGTAAAAAAAAAAAAAATAAAAGAATGATGATTGTGAAAAAAAATGAAATGTAAACTCACTAACAAAAGCAAAAAATAAATGAGTGAATTGAATATATATATATATATATATATATATATATATATATATATATATATATATTTATTATTTTTTTTTATATTGGAATAGAATCGGTTCGTCTTGCAACTGACCACTTTCTTTTTATTCAGTATTTACCGCCACTTCCCTTTTTTTTCAGGTCCCCGTAGGGGAAGCTTTGCCGTCAGTGTACCTCCCGCGGTGCACTGTTGAGTTCGTGGCAGCGTCCCTTCGGCTCTTAGCTGCAACCCCTTTGATTCCTTTTACTGTACCTCCGTTCATATTCTCTTTCTTCCATCTTACTTTCCTCAGTCCTCTCCTAACGATTGTTGCATAGTGCAACTGCGAGGTTTTCCTCCTGTTACACCTGTCAAACCTTTTTGCTCTCAGTCTCCTTTTCAGCGCTGAATGACCTCGCAGGTCCCAGCGCTTTGCCTTTGGCCTAAATCTTACATTCCATTTCCAATTCTCTTTTTAGTTTTCTGTAGAAAAAACTATTGTGCCGGCTTTGTCTGTCCGTCCGCACTTTATTCTGTTCGTACTTTTTTCTGTCCGCCCTCAGATCTTAAAAACTACTGAGGCTAGAGGGCTGCAAATTGGTATGTTGATCATCCACCCTCCAATCATTAAACATACCAAATTGCAGCCCTCTAGCCTCAGTAGTTTTGATTTTATTTAAGGTTAAAGTTAGCCATAATCGTGCTTCTGGCAGCGATATAGGATAGGCCACCACCGGGCCCAGGTTAAAGTTTTATTGGCAGCGGCTCGTACAGCATTATACCGAGACCACCGAACGATAGATCTGTTTTCAGTGGCCTTGATTATAAGCTGTACAGAAAACTCGATTGCGCCGAAGAAACTTCGGCGCATTTTGTACTTGTTCCAGATTATCTCGAGGCTTTTAAGGTGCAGTTTGGTAAACTTTTCAAACCATCGCGGCTCTCCTTTCATGCTACGGGAATTGTTTACACGATCCGCCCACGCTGGGCTTGATGGCGTTCAGAGTAAATATCCGGAATCCTTTGTGAGTTCTTTCGCTGCTCATAAAAGCAGAGAAGAAGAAGAACTGGAGAGAGAGATTCTCTCTCTCTCTCTCTCTCTCTCTCTCTCTCTCTCTCTCTCTCTCTCTCTTTTCCTCACACACAAAGGTCCGAGATGTTTCATACACGTCTCAGCATCTCGTGTAAAGGGAAAAAATCATTGTTTTCGTCTGAAAGTTGTTATCCGGTGGTATGCCATTGCGAGTAATATTGAGTTCGCTGCATTCTTCTTACTTCGTGTCATTTTCTGACTTGTTTTTGATTGAGAAATTGTATTTAATAAATATGCACTTTACGTTCATGAAAAATATTGGTTTTTCTTCATATAATTTCTGGAGTCTTTTTGATTATGAAATAAGAAAATAGTAAAATGATATGTGTTGGGTTCCCTGTATTTTCGTGACCTCGTATAATTCTTTTTCTTTTTTTATTATATACATAGAGAGTAAAATGAAATGTCTAAAGCTCGCTGTATTTTTCTCACTTCGTATCATTTTCTGATTTATTTTTATGGAGAAATATAAAAATTGTAAAATGATGTGTGTTGAGTTCGCTGCATTTTTTTTTTTTACTTCGTGTAACTTTCTGACTTTTTTTTTTATTTAGAAGTATGAATATATGGTACTATGGTAAAATGATGTGCTGGAAATTATAGTAAAAATATATTCTTCGTTCAGTAATTGATACAAATTTCTGACTTCCAAATAGTAACATGGTATGCTTGGAAATAGTAATAAATAAATAAATAAATAAATAAATAAATAAATATATATATATATATATATATATATATATATATATATATATATATATATATATATATATATATAAATATATTATATACATATATATAATTATATGCATATATATATAATTATTTATATATATACATAAATATATATATATATATATATATATATATATATATATATATATATATATATATATATATATATATATATTCATATTCTTTATGTTCGTGAAAAATATTGGCGCTGTATTCATTCAGCAAAAACATTAATAAACGAACACAGAAATTCACTTTACTGTCACAACAGCGTTTCAGTGAAAAAGAATCGAGAGTCTGTGATTCCATTGTTGTTTTACGAAGCGTGCATCCAAAAATAGACGTAAACATATATTCATTCGAAAGCTTCAGAGTAAAGCGTTTTCGTTTGACTCCGGAGGAAAATTGCTCTTTTGTGTTTAATAAGATTTCCACGAAACAATCACCGGAATCTTTCGTTCTGTTGAAGCGTTGATGGAAAATGCCTTAATATGTTTATGGAAATGAAACGGACAATTTTGTTTACCGTTTACAGGAATATTAAGAGACTTTCCAGAAGGATTTCAGTGCTCAGTGGAAGATTGTCCGATAAATGATTATATACCTTCGTAGATTTTACTGTATCTCCTTTCATGTTCTCTTTCTTCCATCTTACTTTCCACCCTCTCCTGGCAATTGATTCATAGTGCAACTGCGAGGTTTTCCCCCTGTTACACCTTTCGAACCATTTACCGTCAATTTCCGTTTCAGCGCTGAATGACCTCATAGGTCCCAGTGCTTTTGGCTTAAATTCTATACTCGGTTCAATTCAGTTCGTATACCTTTGTAAAGGATAGTGATTTTTCGATGAATTCTGCCAGATTTTGACAGTTGTTATTCTTGTAATCAGAATTTAATTTTCTCTTATTGATTATTATTACGGCGTGCCTAACGTACCTTCAAAACGAATATTCAGCAATCGTCTACTGAACCAAAAGTGGCCTCAACCATATTTTCTTCCCTCCATACAATTTACTTAGTCATAAAGGATGCTTCTCCCTCTTTGAAGCCGAATAGAATGCATTTTAATACGTGGTTTTAATGAGTCTTTAATGGCAATTTGATATATTTTTCCCCAATTTTTTTAGTTTTCTGTAAAAGAAAAATATTGTGCCGGCTTTGTCTGTCCGTCTCCACTTTATTCTGTCCACACTTTTTTCTGTCTGCACTTTATTCTGTCCGCACTTTTTTCTGTCTGCACTATTCTGTCCGCCCTCAGAACCTAAAAACTACTGAGTCTAGAGGGCTGGAAATTGGCATGTTGGTCATCCACCCTCCAATCATCAAACATACCAAATCGCAACCCTCTAGCCTCAGTTGTTTTTATTTTTATTTGAGGTTAAAGTTATCCATAATAGACCTTTTGTCAACGATATAAGATATGCCACCACCGGGCTGTGGTTAAAGTTTCATAGGGCGCGGCTCTTACATCATTATTCCGAGACCACCGCAAGATAGATCTATTTTCGGTGGCCTTGAGTACGCTGTAGCGGCTGTACAGAAAACGCGATTGCGCCGAAGAAACTTCTGCGCATGTCTTCCTTTTTTTGAGGGGTGGGGTTCATTACAACAAAATTACCTTTTTACTTTTTGATTCGAAATTCGAAAATGGAACGGAAATGTCTTTTAGGAGAAGATGACTTCGTAATGCGACTGGTTCGTGATCAAAGAGATAGAGATAAAAGGAATATCAAATAAATCTGTCGAACAGGAGAGGCACATTTTCCGAGAGAGAGAGAGAGAGAGAGAGAGAGAGAGAGAGAGAGAGAGAGATAGATATATAGAGAGAGAGAGAGATGGATGTCGGACGTAAAATAGAATAGTAGCGATATGTAAAGTGGCATGAATTTCTAAAAAGAATTATTTGAGAGAGAGAGAGAGAGAGAGAGAGAGAGAGAGAGAGAGAGAGAGAGAGAGGCAGCCATATTCTACATGTTTTGCTCTTCGGAAATCGTAAATACAGGTACGACCTTGCATCACTTTGCTATGAAAGATTACACCTGTAATATTTACACCTGCAATAATTTGGTCACATGTTCCGTCGTCAGTTTACAGATACCTGTCAGTCATGTTCAAGGTGCAACTGCGAGGTTTTCCTCCTGTTACAGCTTTTGAACCGTTTTCACTCTCAATTTCCCTTTCAGCCCTGAATGACCTCGTAGGTCCCAGCGCTTGGCCTTTGGCCTAAATTTTATATTCCATTCACTCATTTATTTTTCCTCTTCATTTATATTTCCTTTATATATATGTGTGATGTATTTATTCTACTTGCGAAAGAAAATTCATAGGGTTGAAGAATTAAGGCAAAGTCCAATCATTATGTGTTTGGTTCATTTTTAGTTTTCTGTAAAAGATAACTATTGTGCCGGCTTTGTCTGTCTGTCCGCCCTTTTTCTGTCCGCACTTTTTCTGTCCGCACTTTTTCTGTCCGCACTTTTTTTCTGTCCGCATTTTTTTCTGTCCGCACTTTTTCAGTCCGGCCGCAGATCTTTAAATATTACTGAGGCTAAAGGACTGCAAATTGGTATGTTGATCATCCACCCTACAATCATCAGACATACTAAATTGCAGTCCTCTAGCCTCAGCAGTTTTTATTTCGTTTAAGGTTAAGATTAGCCATAATCGTGCGTCTGGCAACAATATAGGCTAGGCCACCACCGGGCCGTAGTAAAAGTTTCATGGACCGCGGCTCATACAGCATTATACCGAGATCACCGGAAGATAGATCTATTTCCGGTGGCCTTGATTATACGCTGTACAGAAACCCTCGATTGCGCCGAAGGGTATTCAGTTAGAATAAAACTGTGTTTTTTTTTACCTGGTCCAAGGGCATTCAGTAAGAATAAAACTGTTTTTTTTACCTGGCCCAAGGGCATTCAGTTAGAATAAAACTTTTTTTTTTTACCGGGTCCAAGGGCATTTACTTAGAATAAAACTGTTTTTTTTTTTTTTACCGCGTCCAAGGGCATTCAGTTAGAATAAAATCGTTGGTGTTTTTTATAAAGAAGCTAACGTATATAATGAAACACAAAGGTTTTAAAAATAATTTTTTTCAGTACCAGGCTTAGTTTATATTTTTTATCAGCATAGTCGGATAAAATATCTAAACAGGATAGAAGAAACATTCGAGTGTTTTCTTTTTTTAAAGTAAATTCACATTTCATACTTTAAAGTAGAATATAATATTTAAACCTAAAGACAACTGCGTTGGAGAAACGTCGGAGATTCTGAAAAAAAAAAAAAAATTCAGTTGCTTCTTTCTGTGCTTGCCTCAGGCATGAAGTGGGTGAAGATGTGTGTCTTCTTTAAATGTTCATGTTGCAAAAGAATAGAGTTGCTAGATCTCATTTCTTCCTTAAGTGATAAATTTATTTGTATCATTGACATATATTTCAGCAGACACGCACAGATATATATATATATATATATATATATATATATATATATATATATATATATATATATGTGTGTGTGTGTGTGTGTGTGTGTGTGTGTATATATATACATATGTAGGCTATATATATGTACATATACATACATACATATATACATACATATATATATATATATATATATATATATATATATATATATATATATATATATATATATATATATATATACATATGCATGTGTATGTATATATGTATGTACAATTATGTATAGTACCCAGTGCTTCTCCTTTGCCGTGAATTTTACATTCCAATTCCAACGCAGTATGTAAATTTAAAGATTCCGATTTCTGAATACAGATAAAATATTGGTTAATATCTTTATTAAACTTCATAAAAGATGCTAACCCTTCTGTCTCTCTCTCTCTCTCTCTCTCTCTCTCTCTCTCTCTCTCTCTCTCAAGTAACGTCCCGATAAAACTTGGCAATTCTCTACATGCTGTTATGCCGTTTCACCCCTTATTTAATTCCAATTACTTATTCTTTTTAGCGTTTCAGAAAACGGAGAGAAAAGGGTTGATAGTTTTGCAACTTCTTCGCAGTTAATTACCTTTTAATTCTTCCTTTTCTATTTCTTTTTCGCTGTTTTGTCCCTGGATGTTGGATGTTGGTTTGCTCTCTCTCTCTCTCTCTCTCTCTCTCTCTCTCTCTCTCTCTCTCTCTCTCTCTCTCTCTCTCTCTCTCTCTTTTGCACACACACACAAGTATTGGGCATTGGACAAATGCTGTCTTCAAGTGTTAATGCCATATGCACATTAGTATTGACGGAGTATATATATATGTATATATATGTATAAATATGAATATATATATATAAATATTATATATATAAAACATATATAATATATATAATATATATAATATATATAATATATAAATATATATATATATATATATATATATATATATATATATATATATATGTATATACATATACACACATACATACATATATACATACATGCATGCACGATTATGTGTTCATAATGTTCTCATGCGTACTTCAGTCATCCACGTCTTTCTGTTTCCATGTTTCCATGTCCACCTCCGCCCTTCGCCATCAAATTTAATTATGTATTCTTCTCCTTTCCAGGTAAGGTCGTTCTGATGAGCAATGGTTCGCGTTCTCCGACACGGAAACGATTAGTGGCGGTGAGTAATTGGCGTATTTTTATTTTTACGTTAATCAGTTTCGTCGAGCAATAATTGTTTAGCATTTTTTTTTTTTTGTTGAGCAGTAATTTTTTAGCATTTCTTTTCGTTAATCAGCTTCTTCGAGCAATAATTGTTTAGCTTTTTTTCGTTAATCAGTTTGGTCGAGCAATAATTGTTTAGCTTTTTTTTCGTTAATCAGTTTCGTCGAGCAATAATTGTTTAGCATTTTTTTCGTTAATCAGTTTCTTCAAGTAATAAATTTTTAGCGTTGTTTTTTCGTTAATCAGTTTCGTCAAGCAATAATTGTTCAGCATTTTTTCCGTTAATCAGTTTCGTTGAGCAGTAATTGTTTGGCATTTTTTTCGTTAATCAGTTTCGTCTAGCAATAATTGTTTAGCCTTTTTTTTCGTTAATCAGTTTCATTGAGCAGCAATTGTTCAGCATTTTTTCGTTAATCAGTTTCGTCGAGCGATAATTGTTTAGCATTTTTTTTGTTAATCAGTTTCGTCGAGCAATAATTTTTTTAGCATTGTTTTTTCCTTAATCAGTTTCGTCGAGCAATAATTGTTTATCATTTTTTTTGTTAATCATTTTCAACGAGCAATAATTGTTCAGCATTTTCTTTTTGTCTTTTTGTTAATCAGTTCGTCGAGTAATAATTGTTTAGCAATAATTGTTTTTTCCCCGGTCAGTGATTCATATCTATTTCAACTACGATTGTA
>NC_089763.1:26773494-26780994 GCF_040412425.1 Macrobrachium rosenbergii | reverse complement strand
TATCTCATATATTTTCTTTGTTATTCTCTTTTCGTTCTTTAGATTTGTGTAATGAAATTGAAAGCTCCCTTCATCTATCTATCTATCTATCTATCTATCTATCTATCTATCTATCTATTTATTGGAACGATTAATAGATCCTTTGAGTAATTTCAAGCTAAAAGACAAATTTAAATTAATATGTTTTCCATCTGTTCACCCCATTATGTATCTCTTTCTCCATCTATCTATCTATCTATCTATCTATCTATCTGTGGAAACTATTAATTCATTCTTTGAGTAATGTTAAAGCAAAAATTAGATTTTATTTGTTTGCAAACAGACGAGGGGAAACTTCTATTGACCTGAACGCCAGTGTGTAATATCTCTTCAAATATGCGTCTGCTTAATTGGGGTTAGCATAATATTTTTTCCGAGCTTCTCTATTCCTCTTTGCACACCTGTATTTTTCACTTAGGGGAATCACTTATGTATTTTCACCTTAGGGGGATCACTACTGTATTTTCCCTTAGGGGAGATCATTACTGTATTTTCCCCTTAGCGGGATCTCTGCTGTATTTTCCCCTTAAGGGAATTCACTGTTGTATTTTCCCCTTAGGGGGAGATCACTGCTGTATTTTTTCCTTAAGGGAATTCACTGCTGGATTTTCCCCTTAGGGGGATCACTGCTGTATTTTCCCCTTAGGGGAGATCACTGCTGTATTTTCACCTTAGGGGATCACTGCTGTATTTTCCCCTTAGGGGGATTACTGCTGTATTTTTCTCCTAGGGGAAATCACTACTGTATTTTCCCCTTAATGTAGATCATTACTGTATTTTCCCCTTAGGGGAATTCACTGCTGTATTTTTCCCTTAGGGGAGATCATTACTGTATTTTCCTTAGGGGAGATCACTACTGTATTTTCACCTTAGGGGAGATCATTACTGTATTTTCCCTTGGGAATTTCACTGTATTTTCCTTGGGGATCACTTTGTATTTTCACCTTAGGGGAGATCACTACTGTATTTTCACCTTAGGGGAGATCACTGCTGTATTTTCCCCTTAGGGGGATCACTGCTGTATTTTTCCCTTAAGGAAATTCACTGCTGTATTTTCCCCTTAAGGGAATTCACTGCTGTATTTTCCCCTTAGGGGAGATCACTACTGTATTTCCCCTTAGGGGAGATCACTGCTGTATTTTTCCCTTAAGGGAATTCACTGCTGAATTTTCCCCTTAAGGGAATTCACTGCTGTATTTTCCCCTTAGGGGGAGATCACTGCTGTATTGTCCCCTTAGGGGGAGATCACTGCTGTATTTTCCCCTTATGGAGAGATCACTGCTGTATTTTCCCCTTAGGGAGATCACTACTGTATTTTCCCTTTAGGGGAGATCACTACTGTATTTTCCCCTTAGGGGAGATCCAATGTGTATATCTACGTTGCTGCTTTGGTTAGCGATTCCCTCTTCGTTTAGAAAGCCATTTTAAATTTTATATTAAGTCTTCATCTTCTTTTCTTCTCTTTTTTTTCTTCTTAAGTTATAAAGTTTTATCCGTCACCTAATAAGGTTACAGTGCTTTTTTTCTTTATACTCATCAAGAATTTTCATGTTTGCCTAACATTGTACCTTCTCTCTGCCCAGCAACTCGCCTGCCTGCCTGCCTGCCTCTCTCTCTCTCTCTCTCTCTCTCTCTCTCTCTCTCTCTCTCTCTCTCTCTCTCTCTCTCTCTCTCTGACTCCTCCCTTGTCGGTACCTAAATTTTTCAAATCTTCTGCGTGTTTATTCTCGTGCTTCAGAATCTCTCTATCTCTCTCTCTCTCTCTCTCTCTCTCTCTCTCTCTCTCTCTCTCTCTCTCTCTCTCTCCAGAGATTGTGCAGTTAGGAAACTGCGAAAATCAGCCAAGATAATCGTTGCGAATTACATTATAATTCAACTGAATTATTATTATTATTATTATTATTATTATTATTATTATTATTATTATTATTATTATTATTATTATTATTATTATTATTATTATTATTATTATGCGGTTACCTGCTAAGTACACGAAACAGTTATTGTAATTTTCCTTGAAAAAAATTTGCAAAAATATTGCGTCCACAATAGAAGAAAATTTGAGCAAATCATAGTTATTCATTGAAATAATTTGATAAATTATTACAATTATAAAAAAATTCAAAATTTATGCTCGAATTCTTATTTTATTTTCAGAACCTTCTTATAACAGATTATCTTGTCGTTTACCTTGAGAAGCATTAAAAAAATCATTGTTCAAGTTATAAAAACAGTTTGAAAATAGTTTAAGAAGGCAAATTACCCGATGTTTTTATACTGGTAATAAAGTTTCATATCTTCTCAAAGTTTCTTAACATATCACGGGCTTAAATCTTGTTCTAATTTCTTGTTGGCAAATTTTATGAGGGTGACCTAGAATTCAACGATGTGCCTCGTACGAAAAATGTATTTTCACCGAGACTGGAATTCAACATTCTCTCTCTCTCTCTCTCTCTCTCTCTCTCTCTCTCTCTCTCTCTCTCTCTCTCTCTCTCTCTCTCTGTGGTTAAATATGAATACTCTCTCTGTGAGTATGCATTTTCTCTCTCTCTCTCTCTCTCTCTCTCTCTCTCTCTCTCTCTCTCTCTCTCTCTCTCTCTCTCTCTCTTTGTTGTGATTAAATATAGATATGCTCTCTGTGACTGAACATTTCTCTCTCTCTCTCTCTCTCTCTCTCTCTCTCTCTCTCTCTCTCTCTCTCTCTCTCTCTCTCTCTCTCTCTCTTTCTGCTGTGATTAAATATAGATATGCTCTCTGTGACTGAACATTTCTCTCTCTCTCTCTCTCTCTCTCTCTCTCTCTCTGTGGCTAGATTAGTTAAAAATATTATCTCTGTCTCTTCTGTGATTGAATATTTCTGTGTGTGTGTGTGTGTATGTGTGGTTAGATGTAAATATTTTCTCTGCCTCTCTGTGTTTGAATATTTTATCTCTCTCTTTCTGTGTGTGTGTGCGTGTGTGTGTGATTCAGTGATTAAATGCAAATATTTTCTGTTTCTCTGCGATTGAATATAAGTACTCTCTCTCTCTCTCTCTCTCTCTCTCTCTCTCTCTCTCTCTCTCTCTCTCTCTCTCTCTCTCCGCGGTCGAATCTAAGTATCAAAAGTTGTCATGAACTGGAGAGACATTGCAAACCAACCTTTGCATTCAAATAGCTATCGGAGATGAGCCGCTGCTCCCTTTTGTTCTGTCCGTTAGCCTTAAGCGACGTTGCTTTGTTGAAGACAAAACCTTTACAGGAGGGGAATGCCAAGTGAACAATCAGCGAATTCCCTTTTTCAGTTTTCTGTAAAACAAAACTATTGAGATGGCTTTGACTGTCCGTCCGCACTTTTTCAGTCCGCCGTCAGATCTTAAAAACCACTGAGGCTAGAGGGCTGCAAATTGGGATGTTGATCATCCACCTTCCAGTCATCAAACATTCCAAATTGCATCCCTCTAGCCTCTGCAGTTTTTTTGTTTTTTTGTTTAAGGTTAAAGTTACCCGTACTCGTGCGTCTGGCAACGATATAGGACAGGCCACCACAGAGCCGTGGTTAAAGTTTCGTGAGCCGTGGGTCTTACAGCATTATACCGAGACCACCGGAAGATAGATCTATTTTCGGGGGCCTCGATTATACTGTACAGAAAACCTCGATTGCGCAGAAGAGACTGGCGCATTTTTTTTTACTTGTTTTTCTTCGAAGTCCGATTGGCGTGAAGCCTTTTTACGCCTCTTAAGTCTGATGCTAACAAAACAGACCACCACCGGGCCGTGGCTGGAAGTTTCTTGGGCCGCGGCTGAGAGTTTCATACGGCGCGTTTTTTACTTGTTTTCCTCGCTATTGCTGGCTTCTACCAGAAGAAGTTTTCCTTTTTTTGCGAAGTTAAATACCATTTCGTTCGTTTTCCCCGTGTTGATGTTATTTGTTGTTTCCTAAGGAAATAATGGCATTATTTTGATCAAATTTGCTGAACAGCAGCTGCAACGGAGAGCAGCGAGCTTCTCCAAGTATTCCAGAGGTCCTTTATTCCTCACACTCTTGGGCTATGGAACAGCCTCCTTCAGAGGATGTTGAGCAATTGGAACCTCAAAAGTTCAAGCGAAGATGCAACGCATTGGTCCCCTGAAACAATTCTTCTTGTATTTTGATAATTTTCTTACGTTTTTACATATTTGTTTATTTATTTGTTTGTTCATTTTCTATTTTCTAATAACTTACCTCTTTTTTCTGTATTTCTTATTACCTTCTGTTACTTCTTTCAAATGAACACCATATTTTTTGCAAGCTTGAATTTCAAGTCAGTGGCCCCTTTGGTGGGCTTGTTCCATGTGAATAAGGTTCATCTTCTGCGTAATAATAATAATAATAATAATAATAATAATAATAATAATAATAATAATAATAATAATAATAATAAACCAGACATGACGTTGATTAACAATATCAAGAAGAAAGTATCACTCTTTGATGTGGCAATACCATGGGGCACCAGAGTAGATGAGAAAGAGAGAAAAAATTGATAAGTATCAAGACCTGAAAATCGAAATAAAAAGGATATGGGATATGCCAGTGGAAATTATACCCATAATCATAGGAACACTAGGCACGATCCCAAGATCCCTGAAAAGGAATCTGGGAAAAGTAGATGCCGAAGTAGCTCCAGGACTCGTGGAGAAGAGTATTGTGCTACTAGAGACAGCGCACGTAGTGGGAAAGTGATGGACTCCTAAGGAGGCAGGATGCAACCTGAACCCCACACTATAAAACCACCCCAGTCGAATAGGATGACTGTGATAAATAATAATAATAATAATAATAATAATAATAATAATAATAATAATAATAATAATAATAATAGTAGTAGCAGGAAAAGTGTTCATTGTTTCCTTAGAGATGTAAGTTTTCTCTTGGGGAATATATTCCGTGAAAAAGAACAAAAGGCTTTTTGTCCTTTTGTTATGATCCCAGTTCGAAGATTCTATTGTTAGTGTCATTAATAAATTTGAAAGTTCATCGCGTGACCTTTTTTAGATAAAGGTCTCGTTCGGCTGCGCCGTGTGAAGTGAGGAAATGTCTTAATTGGTCGATAATAGATATTGGCGTGTTGGATATTCACTTCTTTCGTTTTTTTTCATTTTTTACTTTCCGTGTCAGTATTTTTCTCTTCCGCCGGAAGGACAGATGCGGTGGCATTTCTTCATCGCTACCAATTAATAGAGAAGAGTATTTCTTCAATTTTTTTTTTTTTATATGTAAAGGGAACTTTTCTTTTTCCCGACGTCTTTTGCAGCTGTGCTTAGGGAAATACACAGACACACACACACACACACACACACACACACACATATATATATATATATATATATATATATATATATATATATATATATATATATATATATATATATATATATATATATATATATATATATATTTGTCTAAAAGTTGCAAAGTCAGTCGTCAAGAACTTAATGCCATTCCTGCAACTGTTGTTAACTCTCTCTCTCTCTCTCTCTCTCTCTCTCTCTCTCTCTCTCTCTCTCTCTCTCTCATTTCCCCTTTGTTTCCTTCCCGTCTTGAACAGTTGTTACCATCATCCCTATCTCCTCAGACTTCATTCTCAGTCTTCGTTATCAGCTCTGACAGTGCTGCCTCCCCCCGCCCCCGCAAGGATTGAAGTCCCCTCACAAAGGAGTTATTTCGTTATTAGTGTCATTACCGTCTTCGCCAGAACCTGCTTGAGGCGATCGGATCCTTTCTGTGTCCCAGTTGTGCTGTACTTTGTTTGTGGATCTTTTCCCTTTCTGTTAGGATTTTAGGAATCTGTTAGGACTTTAGATTTTGTTAGGATTCTGTTAGGATTTTGGGAACTATTAGGAGTTTAGGATTATGTTTGGATTTTAGGACTATGTAAGGACTTTAGGATTCTGTTAGGATATTAGGATTCTGTTAGGATTTTAGGAACTATTAGTTTAGGATTACGTTAGGATTTTAGGAACTATTAGGGTTTTAGGAATCTGTTAGGATTTTAGGATTCTGTTAGGATTTAGGTTTCTGTTAGGATTTTAGGAGTCTGTTAGGATTTTAGGAATCTGTTAGGATTTTAGGAACCTGTTAGGATTTTAGGATTCTGTTAGGATTTTAGGAAACTGGTTGGATTTTAGGATTCTGTTAGGATTTTAGGAATCTGTTAGGGTCTTGGAAAATCATTAGGACCTTAGAAATCCGATAGGATTTTAGGAGTCTGTAAGGATTTTAGGAATTCATTGGTATTTTAGAAATTTATTCGGATCTTAGGAATCTATTAGGATTTTATGAGTCTATTCGCAATTTAGGAATCTATTAGGATTTTAGGAGTCTATTCGATTATAGGAATCTATTATATTTTATGAGGCTATTAGGATTTTAGAAATCTGTTAGGGTCTTGTGAATGTGTTAGGATCTTAGGAATCTGTTAGAATTTTAGGAATCCATTATGATTTTAGAAACCTATGAGGATTTAGGAATCGCTTGGGATTTTAGGATTCTATTTGGATTTTTGGAATCTGGTAGAATTTTAGGAATCTATTAGCATTTTAGGAATCTCCTCGGATTTTAGGATTCTGTTAGGAGATCAGGAACGCATTAGGATTTGAGGAATCTATTAGGATTGTAGGAATCGTCCCTATTCTCTTCGCCACTAGTAATAAGAGGAATAATTATTATAGAATTAATAGTGATTTTCTCAAGTCTTTGAAGCTGATGAACTGTGTGTGTGTGTCTGTGTGAGACAGACAGACAGACAGAGAGATTCTATCTGTAACGCTATATATATCGGTGAAAGGGAGATATGAATCTCCTTCCTGTGTATTAACAAAAGGGTTCATCATCATCATCATTATCATCATAATCATCAGAGAGAGAGAGAGAGAAAGAGAGAGAGAGAGAGACCCAAGCCACCATCGACTCCAAGTTTAGTTCTGTGAATCCTACTAAATAATAATGATATCTGGCCGTTTGTTCTCTGTCTCTTTCATAATACAATAGGAAACAAATAACACACGAGTCAAGTCCACTTTCCACCCAATACTCTCTTTTGTGTTTTCTCTGTTCTCTCTGCCACTTCTCCGCGATCTCCTTCCACGTCGCAGAACATGAATGACGCCGACATTCCGAGGCGCTGAGAGAGAGAGAGAGAGAGAGAGAGAGAGAGAGAGAGAGAAAGATCTCTGCTGGGATGTACAAAGAGAGAGGTTGTCTTAAGTTATCTATATTAGTAACGAAAATCTTATTTTAAAACTAGAGAAGAGAGAGAGAGAGAGAGAGAGAGATCTGCTGGGATATACAAAGAGAGAGAGATTGGCTAAGTTATGTATATTGGTAACGAAAAATTTATTTTCAAACTAGAGAGAGAGAGAGAGAGAGAGAGAGAGAGAGAGAGAGAGAGAGAGAGAGAGAGAGAGAGAATGTGCTTGTGTGTGTCATGTTGAACCTAGAGA
>NC_089763.1:26763494-26770994 GCF_040412425.1 Macrobrachium rosenbergii | reverse complement strand
CCACTTATTAAAAAGGAAAAAAATCAATCAATAAATTAATAAATAGATAAAAATATATTAAAATACAAGGAAGTAATGCATCGCATCTTCGCTCGAACTCCTGTTGAAGTTCCGATTACACGACATCCATCCTCTGAAGAGAGGCTGTTCCACAGTCCAACGGTGTGAGGAATAAAGGACCTCTGGAGCGGAGAATTTCGACAGTGAGCCACATTTACTGCACATTGGTGCTTCTGCTGTTCGGCGAAGCTTGGTTCCTCTCGGTAGGTAAAGGGGAATGCAACGCCATTATATAAACTTTAAATTCGTAGGGGAGAGAGTCGCCACCTTTCCTTGTTGCTAATTACATAGTCGTTATTATGTTGGTTGTTATAACCTTCCGGGCGAGGTTGTAAACGAGGGTTATTGCGAATGTTATTAAGCTTATAGAGTGAAAGTTCATTTAGGGGGCATTGTGTGCTCTTTATTCCTGCAGTTATGATGTTAATTTGGCATAAAGTTGTTTCTTAATTCTCGAGAGAATTATGTGCACCGATTAATGTTTTTACTCTTGTGGCAATCAATACTCACTAACCTAAAGTATTCTTTTTAGTTTTCTGTAAAAGAAAACTATTGAGACGGCTATTTGTCTGTCCGTCCGCACTTTTTCTGTCCGCCCTCAGATCTTGAAAACTGCTGAGGCTAGAGGGCTGCAAAGTGGTATGTTGATCATCCACCCTCCAATAATCAAACATACCAAATTGCACCCTTATAGCCTCAATAGTTTTGATTTTATGAAGGGTTAAAGTTAGTCATGATCGTGCGTCTGGCACCGCTATAGGTGCCAACGACACAGGTCACCACCGAGGCCGAGGCTGAAAGTTTCATGGGCCGCGGCTGAGAGTTTCATGGTCCATGGCTGAGAGTTTTATACAGCATTATACGCTGTACAGAAAACTCGATTGCGCATTTTGTACTTGTATTAATGTGCGAATTACTGTTTACACACTTAACCAAAAGATCACTTTAGTGTGTATTGATTATCTGACGAAATAAATCAGTGCAAGAGCATTTCATCGATTAAATACAATTAACAGTAATTCATCCAATTTAAGCGCAGTTTGAAATTAAACCATATATTATTTTCCTACTTAAAAAATTAATTGAAAAGATTGAGGTCATACATTAGCTTCAAATGTATGATCCCTAATATATATATACATATATATATGTTTGTATGTATGTATATATATAATACATATATGTATTTATATATGACTTAAATTTGGTGATTTATCAATTTCTCAATTTATCTGTTTTCTAATAACTGATTTCCTTTTTCTGTATTTCCCATTACCTTCTGTTACCTCTGTCGAATGAACACAATATTCTTTGGAAGCTTGAATTTCGAGTCAAAGGCCCCTTTGGTGTGCTTGTTCCTTATGAATAGGGTTCCTCTTCTGAATAATAATAATAATAATAATAATAATAATAATAATAATAATAATAATAATAATAATAATAATAATAATTAATAATAATAATAATGAAAACCATATTCTTGAGGCTTGAATTTCTAGTCAGTGCCCCTTTGGTGGGCTTCTTCCATACGAATAGGTTCCTCTTCTGAATAATAATAATAATAATAATAATAATAATAATAATAATAATAATAATAATAATAATGAACACCATATTCTTCGGAAGCTTGCATTTCAAGTCAGTGGCCCCTTTGGTGGGCTTCTTCCATACGAATAGGGTTCCTCTTCTGAATAATAATAATAATAATAATAATAATAATAATAATAATAATAATAATAATAATAATAATAATGAACACCTTAATATTCTTCGGAAGCTTGAATTTCTAGTCAGTGGCCCCTTTGGTGGGCTTCTTCCATACGAATAGGGTTCCTCTTCTGAATAATAATAATAATGATAATAATAATAATAATAATAATAATAATAATAATAATAATAATAATAATAAAAAGAGTAGCCGGTGTGTGTAATTTAAGAAACATAGAGTATTTTTGTATCTCAATCTTCGTCTTTATGGTGTTTATTAGAAGCTGGAGTGAGTATTACGGTGCGAGAATAACTCACTCCTTTAAGCTTCCGACACAGACCTTGCTGATTAAAACATTTCCGAAGAGGAGAGCTGGAGAGCGGGGCTGAATTATTTCGTCTTCCCAAAGAGGAAAATGTCATCTTAGATTAGCCTCCCAGGGAGTGGAACTGGACATTATGAGTTTGCGTCTTTGGCACTTTTTCTTTCTCTTTGACAGGTGAGAAAGTCTTTTTTTTTTTTCATTAGATTTAGCCTTTCGGGAAAGCGCCTACTTATTTTTTCATCAGACTTAAGAGGCGTAAAATGACTTCACACCAGTTGACTTTGAGTTTTTCTTATTATTTCTTTCTAGTATTAACCTTTCAGCGAAGCGTCTACTTGCAATTTCTTTTATCAGACTTGGAGGCGTAAAAAGGCTTCACACCAATTGGACTTTGAATTTTTTTTTCAATTAATTTTTTTTTTATTAGATTTAGCCTTTCGGGGAAGCACCTGCTTGTAATTTCATCAGACTTAAGAGGCGTAAAAAGGCTTCACACCAATTGGACTTAGAAGAAAAAAAGTAACAAAATGCGTCGAAGTTTCTTCAGCGCAATCGAGGTTTTCTGTACAGCGACTAATCGAGGCCACCGAAAATAGATCTATCTTCCGGTAGTCTCGGCATACTGCTATATGAACCGCTGCCCATGAAACTTTAACCACGGCTCGGTGTTGGCCTGTCCTATATCGTTGTCAAACGCACGAGTATGGCTAACTTTAACCTTAAATAAAATAAAAACTACTGAGGCTAGAGGGCTGCAATTTGGCATGTTTGATGATTGGAGGGTGGATGATCAACATACCAATATGCAGCCCTCTAGCCTCGGTAGTTTTTCAGATCTCAAGGCGGACAGGAAAAAGTGCGGACGGACAGACGATGACGGCACAATAGTTTTCTTTTCAGAATACTTAAAAAAAAGGGGCTTTTTTACCCGAATCTTCAATTCACTCACTTGGAAGGATTAAAACTGGGTAGCATTTTCAATAAATTGGAAATGAAAGAAACTGATTTGCCTTCAATTGATAGGAAATGCGACAAACTGTGACGTCATAATCTCCGCCATTAGGTATCAAATTACCTGGTCTCTTTGAGTGAAAAGTACTGGCTAATTTTCTTCACTTCCTGGAAAATAATTTGAGTAAAATCTCGTAAGTTTTTCGAGTTGATGTGTGAAATAGCGCTTGATTTGACCCAGCTTTGGAAAAATAAATAATTGTTTGAACATTTTTCTGGAAACAATAATTATTATTGGCAATGAATAGAAGAAGCTTCGTTAAAAAAAAATTATCTTAAAAAAACGGGAGGAAATTTTTGTAGATTTTGTATATATGAAGGAATTATGCGTCACATTATTATTATTATTATTATTATTATTATTATTATTATTATTATTATTATTATTATTTGTTAAAAGAGAATGGCAGCATCAGTGGAATTGATTTTATATATGGTCTTCCCAATTCTTCTTCTTATTTTCTTCTCATCAGGGCTCATATTTGCTAATAACTGACGAGAAGAAAATAATACGAAGAATTGAGAAGACCATATTTAAAATCAATCCCACTGATGCTGTTCTCTTTAACAAAACATGCTTGAAAGAGGGTCTGATACGTTATTATTATTATTATTATGTGTGTGTGTGTGTGTGTATTATTATTATTATTATTATTGTTTATTATTATTCAGAAGATGAACCCTATTCATATGGAACAAGCCCACCACAGGGCCACTGACTTGAAATCCAGTCTTCCAAAGAATATGGTGTTTACCAGAAAGAATTAACAGAAGGTAGTTGGAAATGCAGAAAGAAAGGATCCTTATTAAAAAGAAAAAAATTAATAAACATATTAGTAAATTAATAAGTAAATAAAAAAAAACGAAATAGGTATTTGTTTGCATATCTTGATCAACTGAGGAAATAATCTACCCGCTAGCAAATTAGTAAAAAAAAAAAAAAAAAAGTTAAATCACATCACTCGGATTTTAATTGGTATTTTCATAATCTAACGCCCAGTCAGAACGATCTCCAAAACATTGTGTAAGTATTTAAATATATGGAAATATCCATATCATTACTGGAGGCAATTGAAATCATTTTGTTTAATCAATTGGCATGCTAACGTTATTGTAATTGCCTCATCTCCATTTATCATAATTCATTTTTTACGACCACGAATGGCAGAGTGTAATTTTGTACATCGCGTGATGTTTGTGATTCATGGGGCGATGTCGTTGGCCCGTTTAAAATGATTATTGATTTCATGTTCAAGTAAAATTGGCACTGAATTGAATAGTGGTGTTTGTGTTGCATGGGTATGTGTTTATGTGTGTGTATGTGTGTTCCGCCTGGATTTTAATGTCGAATGCTTATTCGTCGCGTGTTTTGTTCAGTGAAATTCGAATGTGAGTTGATAATGTGGCCTTGAAGTGTATTACGGAGGTCATGCATATATACACACACACACACACACACTTATATATATTATAATACATACATGCATACACATATTTAATGTATATATATACAGGGAAATTTATGTATGCATGTACGTATGTATGATATATATATATATATATATATATATATATATATATATATATATATATATATATATATATATATATTTATATCACGTGTGGATGTGCCCGCATGTTTGAGTGTAGAACCATTTTAAATACATGATCATCAACGCTATCTGAATCACCTGAACAGGTGTTTTAGGGAGTCTCTTCAATTTTCATTTATCAAAAGATATATTACTATTGTTGTCCTGTTTTGGAGATGCAATAATAATTTTTTTTTTCTTTACGCAAAGGAATCTTATTCACGTCGAACGCTGAATATCAAAATAATGCCGTTACAATATGAGCCTTCATTCTACCGTAGGATTTATTATCATTTCATCACAAATATGATTCATAATTGAACTTCGTGATTGGCCGGTGAATATTTCGGTGTTTTTGAATCCGAACGGGCTGAATGAAGCTTCAGCGAAGGATGGATATTCACCTCTCTCTCTCTCTCTCTCTCTCTCTCTCTCTCTCTCTCTCTCTCTCTCTCTCTCTCTCTCTCTCTCTCTGGTAAAAATGGTAATGAGCTTGAAGGTGGAATATGGTGTTCATTAGAACAAAAATGGTAATTAGTTTGAAGGTGGAACATGGTGTTCATTCGAAAGAATTAACAGAAGGCAATGGGAAATAAAGAAAGAAAAGATCACTTATTAAAAAAATATAAAAATAAAATAAAGAATTAACAAAGAACGAAAGTGATATTTTCCTGTATGTAGAGAACGCACCATTGTCTTCGATCATCAGCGTAGGAATTATTTACACGCTGGCAAATAAGCAAAAAAAAAAAGAAAAAAAAAACCTTAGATCACATTACTCAGATTTTAATTGATATTTTCATAATCTACCGCCCAGCCCATAATTAGATTAATCACGAAACTGATATGTTACCTGTTTCTCTAAAACACGAAAAAGTGTTAACTCCTTTCTAATATATCTGATAATGCCAAATAGTTTAAAACATTGGCAAAATAAGCAGGATATTTTAAATAGTAGAAATACCCTGGTTTAAAAGATTGGTAGAATAAACTGAATATTTTAAGTACTAAAAGTTCCTTGGTTTAAAACGTTTGCAAAACAAACAAGATATTTTAAATACTAAAAGTTCCCTAGTTTCAAACATTGTCAAAATAAACTGAATATTTTAAATACTAAAAGTTCCCTGGTTTAAAACATTGGTAAAATAAGCTGAATATTTTAAATACTAAAAGTTCCCTGGTTTAAAACGTTTGCAAAATAAACAAGATATTTTAAATACTAAAAGTTCCATATTGTAAAACATTGTCAAAATAAACTGAATATTTTAAATACTAAAAGTTCCCTGGTTTAAAACATTGGCAAAATGAACAGAATACTTTAAATACTAAAAGTTTCCTGGTTTAAAACATTGGCAAAATAAACTGAATATTTTAAATACTAAAAGTTCCCTGGTTAAAACAATCACAAAACAAACTGAATATTTTAAATACTAAAAGTTCCCTGGTTAAAACAATCACAAAACAAACTGAATATTTTAAATACTAAAAGTTGCCTGGTTTAAAACACTGACAAAATAAACACAATATTTTAAATACTAAAAGTTCCCTGGTTTAAAACATTGGCAAAATAAACTGAATATTTTAAATACTAAAAGTTCCCTGGTTTAAAACATTTACAAAATAAACAATATTTTAAATACTAATAGTTCAAAGGAAGACCATTCGCCGAATTGATGGTAAATTTTTACCCGATAACCATTGATGCTGTAACGACAATTATAATGATTTTTTTGATTTTTTTACCGAAAAAAACGAGGCAGTGTAGATTTCACATTCTCATAATTGGCACAGATAGTTCATTGTTGTTGCAAAATGATCGTATTTTCCGTTCATTTGAATGTGTCGGAAATTTTGGAGGCAAATGACGATGGACCATACCATTTAATTGAAGGTAAAATTTCGATATTTGAAAGTAATGTATATATATATATATATATATATATATATATATATATATATATATATATATATATATATATATATATATATATATATATATATATATATATATATAATATATATAAAAGTGATGGTTGATTTAGCTAGTAATGATTTATGAATGTTATAGCAGGAACGATCTTTGTTGTTATTATTATTATTATTATTATTATTATTATTATTATTATTATTATTATTATTATTATTATTATTATTATTATTGTTATTGAAGACAACCACCATAATAATAATAATTAATAATAATAATAATAATTATAATTCTAATATTCTAAACAATGTAGTGAAATGCAGGGTGATGATAATAATAATATTATTAATAATAATAATAATAATAATAATAATAATAATAATAATAAAAGAAGAAAAACAACAGTAACAAAGAAAGTAAGCAGTGGAACCCTTGGAAATATTTAGTGAAGAGGTGGGGGGCTGGGGGGGGGGGAACCGCTTCTCTCCTTTCAACACATTTCTTCTTTTTGTTTTTGTTAAAAAAAAATAAAAAGGATTTTTTTTTTTCACCTGCCAGCGACACGTGGGTGAAGCCTTAATTGCTGCGCGTTGTTCTTAGGGGGAAGAGCTTCAGGAGAAAGTTGCTCTTTCTCTTTGCTACTTTCTTTTCGTAGTCTCTTTTTTTTTCTCTCCTCATAGATGAGGCAGCGGTGTTGATAATAGCTGGTCTGCCTGTTTCACTATTATTATTATTATTATTATTATTATTATTATTATTATTATTATTATTATTATTATTATTATTATTATTCCCTCGTATTTCACTACCTTCTATTGTAAAGATTATTATTATTATTATTATTATTATTATTATTATTATTATTATTATTATTATT
>NC_089763.1:26735994-26750994 GCF_040412425.1 Macrobrachium rosenbergii | reverse complement strand
TTACCATCATAATTAAAGTTTCATGGGATATCACGAAGATTCGGTGGAATTATACCTCTGGCCAACGGCAAAATGAAACTAATGAAATATGCATTGGCCTTAATCTCCCCACAATGAATACAATAACTGCCTGCTAAATAAACTTGGCCTTTAAAGGCACAGACCTTTGTGGGGGTCAGCCATTTTTTAATAAAACCCCAATGGAAGAATTTAATTTTTGCGAATACACACGGAATGTGAATAGCGTTCTGGAAGAATTAGGAGAGTTTTTTTTTTTTTGTCCAATGTTATCATTTGTATAAGTTCCCCTTTCATGCAAATGTTGCACAGTGTTGTAATGTGGGTGGAGCTTAAGCTCTCTCTCTCTCTCCTGTCTGTCTCACACACACACACACACACAGTTGAGTGAGTTGAGAGAGAGAGAGAGGTGTTTTGGAAATAAATCTTTCTGACGAAGTGGTGCCCTATATATATATATATATATATATATATATATATATATATATATATATATATATATATATATATATATATATATATATATATATATATAGTATGTGTGTGTGTATATACACATACATATATATACGTATTTGCGTTACCTTGAAAATAAAGTGGAAATAGGTCTTTAAATGTGCAGTCTCAAAATTCCTTGAATAACAGAACAGATCTTTGCCCTTCTCGGAAATTCCTTCGAAAAGCAAAAAAAAAAAAAAGAAAAAAAAACCCAAGTATTAAAATGCATTTCGCTTAGACTTCAGTTTGGTCCTCGTTGGGTCTCTCTCTCTCTCTCTCTCTCTCTCTCTCTCTCTCTCTCTCTCTCTCTCTCTCTCTCTCTCTCTCTCTCGTTTTCCTGTAACTAAGAGAGCCATTAAAGAAGGGGCCCTTAGGTCTCGAGTATATAATGGCTTTTCAGATGTCCAGAAGATCTCAGAAGGTGAACAACTAGAGTCTTCTTCTTCTTCTTCTTCTTCTTCTTCGCCTTTTTCTTCTTCTTTTTCTTCTTCTTCTTCTTCTTCTTCTTATCTTCCTCCTCCTCCTCCTCTCCTTCTTCTTCTTCTTCTTCGCTACGGCCATAAGGAACGGATCAGAACAAACAATATGCTTAAAGAGCGTTCCTTCAGTCTTCTCCTCCCCCCGCCCCCCTCCTCCTTGACAACAGTCATAATGAATGGTTCAGCAAAAACAGTATGCTCAAGGAGCGTTCCTTGGAACTTCTCTTCCTTTTTTCTTCTTCTTCTTCTTCTTCTTGCGTCTTTCTTATATTCCTCTTCATTTAACCTTTCCTCTTTTCATTTTTCCTTAATTCTTCTTTGCTTAGTCTTTCATTTTCCCTTTTCCTTAGCTTTGGCTTTGATGGAAATTTACATTCGGTTACTTTTTTTTAGTCTATAGAGAGAGAGAGAGAGAGGTCAATTACGTAGTTCATGTTTTAACTGATTAGAGAAAAGAGTTTGAAAGTTTCTACCCACAGGAAAAGAACGATTTCAATTCTTGAAGTGTGTGTGTGTGTGAGAGAGAGAGAGAGATTAAATTCGTGGTTTATGTTCTAATTGATTAGAGAATGCTCAGAGTTTCTACCCACGAGAGATTATCGATTTCAATATTTGAAGGAGAGAGAGAGAGAGAGAGAGAGAGAGAGAGAGAGAGAGAGAGAGAGAGAGAGAGAGAGAGAGCCGGTTTCAAGTGGAATATGTCATTTATATAGCTCTAATATTCTTTAATAAAGCATGAATGTGACAATGTTTAGATCTATTACTCATGCAACGTCAGGTGTATTCCTACCAGTTATTGTATGTATGTAGTTCATGTTACTTGCTGGAGCCGACTGGACAGGATTGTAGTCTTGTGTGAGCACATGAATCTTAATCATGCCTATATTGAAGGAGAGTTGTTACATCATATATATATATATACATATATATATATATATATATATATATATATTTATATATATAATATATATATATATATATATATATATATATATATATATATATATATATATATATATATATATATATATATATGTTTGATTATCAGGAATTTTTTATTTATGGCCGACAGATATAACCGAGCTAGCAACTTAATACAATATATATCTGCTAAGTACAGACTGAAACAGAACCCAAAAATAATCACAGATAAATTACCAAAGTATCAAAGTAAAAAAAAAAAAATTCATTGTCACTGATATAAATTTAAGCTGGGGGTACGGATACATTAAGTATGAGAAATGGCGCGCATGTGAAATTAATTCTCTCAACATCAAGTCGAATTATTTTGAATTCAAATTAGACCATTGTTCGCAGACAATGATCGGGCATTTAAAAATCATTTAATCTTTCTCAGTGCCTTTGACGTTACGAGAATTAAATGCCTATTGGCAGTCTGTTAGACTTGCCAATATACAACAGTGAATACGTATTCGACTGTCGCATGCACAGAAGGTACAAATCATTTTGATTGGCGACTGATATCATTTGCCTTATTCATGACGGCTAGTTGTGTCCCCGTGTCCCTTGAGTCGTGTTTTGAATGAAACTGTTACAGGCGTAATTTTCGAATCATTGTTATTATTACTATATATATACCAAGAGATGTGGTAATTTTCGTATTGCCTGACATCAATCTTTTGAGAATTTGTAAGCTAAGAGAAAATCATTGTGGGAATAGAGTTAGGAAATCATTGTGGGAATAGTTAGAAAATCATTGTGGGAATAGAGTTAGAAAACCGCTTTGGGAATAGAGTTAGAAAATCATTGTGGGAATAGTTAGCAAACCTTTGATGGAATAGAGATAGAAAACCATTGTGGGAATAGAGTTAGAAAAACATTGTAGGAATAGAGTTAGAAAAACATTGTAGGAATAGAGTTAGAAAAACATTGTAGGAATAGAGTTAGAAAACCATTGTGGGAATAGAGTTAGAAAAACATTGTACGAGTAGAGTTAGAAAACAACTGTGGGAATAGAGTTAGAAAACCATTGTGGGAATAGAGTTAGAAAACCATTGTGGGAATAGAGTTAGAAAATCATTGTGGGAATAGAATTAGAAAATCATTGTGGGAATAGAGTTAGAAAAACAACTGTGGGAATAGAGTTAGAAAACCATTGTGGGAACAGAGTTAGAAAACCATTGTGGGAATAGAGTTAGAAAATCAGTGTAGGAATAGAGTTGGAAAACCATTGTGGGAACAGAGTTAGAAAACCATTGTGGGAACAGAGTTAGAAAACCATTGTGGGAACAGAGTTAGAAAATCACTGTGGGAATAGAGTTAGAAAAACAACTGGGAATAGAGTTAGTTTGGTGATTTCCAGGACAAGGAAAGAATGATAGGGTTTGAGACAGTGATAATTGACAATTTTTAACATTGTTTCATTTCCAAGGAAAATCAAGTTTGTTTCGGAGACTTCTGAATTAAAACAAGTAAATAATGCGCCGAAGTTTCTTCGGCGCAATCAAGTTTTCTGTACAGCCGCTACAACGTATAATCATGGCCACCGAAAATAGATGTCTTTCGGTGGTGGCCTGGTTTATATCGTTACCAGATGCACGATTATGGCTAACTTTAACCTAAAATACAATAAAAACTACTGAGGCTTGTGGGCTGCAATTTGGTACATGTTTGATGACTGGAGGGTGGATGATCAACATAGCCAATTTGCAGCCTCAGCCTCTGTAGTTTTAAGATCTGAGGGCGGAAAAAGAAAAAGTGCGGACTGACAGACAAATAGCCATCTCAATAGTTTTCTTTTACAGAAAACTACAAACTAGAAAGTAATCAGATTATTTTCACCAAATGGCGTAGAATGAACGAAGATAAAAGTACAGAACTTCACAGACACAGACATACTAAGATCGCAGTAAGTGGAAAAGGAAGCACCAAGGACGATGCAGAAAGTGTCCCGTCGTTCGCGTGGCAAGCAAAAAGTGTCGTGGCAAGCAAAAGTGTCACGGCGAACTCTTCTTGATATGCAGGGGGCGAGAAATTGCTTGCGAGATCAAGATGGGAAAGCGGTTTGCGTGAAGTTAGGCCAGGGGGGCTGCTTCTAAATGGCGATCCTGTGCGTTTGCATGTGGAGAAATATATATAGAGTTTTGATACAGAGAGAGAGAGAGAGAGAGAGAGAGAGAGAGAGAGAGAGAGGAGAGAGAGGAGGAATGGTGTTGAACATCGATGTGCATTTTGCTGTGTTGGTGTTTTTTATGGAACCATCCGTCTGTGATATGGGCATAGTCATATATATATATATATATATATATATATATATATATATATATATATATATATATATATATATATATATATGTATATACAGTATATATATGAAATATATATATAATATATTATATATGTATGTATATGTATATATATATACATATACATTACATATTCCACAAGTTTACGATTCCATATGCCTTCGTAACTTTTCATAACAACAATTATATCAAGCCAAATAACCTCTCATCTCACAAGAACAAAAAAACAAAAGCAGTTGCCGACAAGACAGTTCAAAAGGAAAATAACAACCAACTCAATCAGTTCGTTGACTGACCCAGTCCCGCAGACCTCTTGACCGCAATCGATCTGAGAGCGATCCCTCTTCATTTGATCGAGGCCACGCATTGCACAGCACAAAAGAGAGAATTCAGTCATATCTAAACGGGGTATCTTTAGTGCCAGCCAAGTAGCTGAGTCGGCAAGGAGATAGACCATTCTCCTAAGACGTAAGTCATGAGAACCTCTCCTTTTATGCCGGGAAGTTCAGAGCGGGATCTGGTTCAGAGGCGAGATTTATTTAGCTGACTGGAAAGATTCGGAATTTTATATCAAATTTCTGGCTCCCCCACCCCCAACCCCCGACGTGTCTGGGAGAATCTCCTTGTACAGTCTTATTTGGGAGGGATCTCTGAGCGCGTTTGATTCTTGGTTGGTTTTGTCTGGGCGAATGATTGATGACTGATGGAAATAAAATGTGTTTTGGATCTCTCACCGAAGATTTTGGCAGTTTGGGGTCATTCGTCGCTCTTTGCTGTAATGGCCTCACGAGTGCTTGATGAAATATTTTTTTTTATTTTTGTGTTGCTTTTATAGATTACAAGATTTGAAATCGTTTGCTTTGTATTTGCTTTTTACAGGAATGAAACGTGAATGTTTGTACAGCCAGACAAGTCATTTGTATGAGGAAAAACAATGAACAGAGAAATAATTGAAATGATTCATAGTGATTTTTCTTATATATATATATATATATATATATATATATATATATATATATATATATATATATATATATATATATATATATATATATATATATATGTGTGTGTGTGTGTATGTGTTTATATATGTATATATGTATATATATAAATATACATTATATAAATACATTATATAAATATATAATATATATATATATATATATATATATATATATATATATATATACAGTGAGCATATATTATGCAAATTGTTCTTCCTTTACATCTAGTTTCTTGGAGTAATCATTAAAATTTGCACCAGAATAGCGGCATTTTTCCTTTCACGAAATGGGAAAAGAGAGGATCATCTGCATACAGTGTGCCCCCTTTCTGGGAAGAGGAGCTCTTACGTCGAAGGAAGTCGGTAACAGTTTATTAAAGTAAACAGAAAAAGAGCGAAGAGAGAAAAAGATGGAAGTTGATGTAAATAACTTGAAATCAAAACCGATTTAAGTGACCTCTGGCTGGGATGTGTACCTGTGTGTGTGTTTGTGTATGTATGTGGTATGTGCGTGTGTACGTGTTTGTGTTTGGGGAAGTACAGACGCTACTGCAGGGGTTCCTAATCTGGAGTACATGTGGGGTACATTTGCACGTTTCAGGAGGTACATTTGGTGTGAATGTTTTGGATAATAATAAAAAGGTATGTTTTGTATGTGCTGGATCAAAATATAAATTACCTTAGTAATTGCTTTATTCCTGTTATCACCATTTAAGATACCTGTGTAATCTACACATGCAGACTCCATAAATTTAAAATATCAAAATATTAAAATGTTCTTTTTTAATATTAAGCTTAATTTTTAGTGTTAGGGGTACATGGGAACCTATAAAAAAGCCCAAGGGGTACCGAGAAACAAAAGTTTGGGAACCTCTGCGCTACAGCGTATAATCAAGGCCACCGAAAATAGATCTATCTTTCGGTGGTCTCTGTATAATGCTGTATGAGCCGCGGCCCATGAAAATTTGACCACCGCCCGGTGGTGGCATGTCCTATATCGTTGCCAGATGCACGATTATGGCTAACTTTAAACTTTATAAGTAAAATAAAAACTACTGAAGAGGGCTGCAATTTGGAATGTTTGATGATTGGAGGGGGGTGATCAACATACCAATTTGCAGGCCTTCTGGCCTCAGTAGTTTTTAAGATCTGAGGGCGGACAGAATAAAGTGCGGACAGAATAAAGTGCGGACAATAAAGTGCGGACAGAATAAAGTGCGGACAATAAAGTGCGGACGGACAGAAAAAGCCGGCACAATAGTTTACTTTTATAGAAAACTAAAAAAGCGAAGAGTAAAAGAGAGAAAAATGAAATTGAAAAAAGCGAAGAGTAAAGGAGAGAAAAATGAAATTGATTTGAATAACTTGAAATCAAAACCTCTCCAGGTGACCTCCAGATAGGATGTGTACCTATGTGTTTGAGTGTATGCATGTATGTGTGCGTGTTTTGTGCATGTACGTATGTGTTTGTGTCCGTGTGCGTTTTATCTAAAGCCGGAGAAAGGCAAGGCGGTGAGCAAGACCTAAAGACCTAAAGTTGAAGTGTTACGAAACGGTCCTCGGTCAGAATTGAGAGCCTGAAGTTTGGTCAAAGTTAGAAGATCATTTTTGATTACTAAAGCAAAATTGTTTGGATTGCTGTTAATTCCCCTCTCTCTCTCTCTCTCTCTCTCTCTCTCTCTCTCTCTCTCTCTCTCTCTCTCTCGTAAACTCTTACAAACACACTTTCTCTCGACTGGTTTTTAGTATTATGAGTTTATTTGCTTCCTCTTCAGCTGAGTGTACCCTTTATTTTATTTATTTTAGTTTATTCAGTAGATGAAACCTATTCACGTGGAACAAGCACACCAAAGAGGCCACTGACTTGGAATTTTAAGCTTCCAAATAATGTTGGTTTCAGCCTCCCACCGCAGACCCTACACAGAGTGATTTGTTTTAAGTATATAGGAAACCCACGAATAATTTGTCATATTTTCATTTTTACTCTAACCTTGCTAAACAAATTAAGGTGTCAACATTTTCCAGTGTGTATCTTAGAGCGCTTAGAATTTGTAGTCCTGAATTTTTGGAAGAGGAGTTTAAAATTATTGATAAAATAGGAGATTCATTATGTTACCCTCCATATTTTTTAGAACTTCGTAAAAATAAAGCAAAAACATATTACAATCCAACCAGTGTTAACAAAGAAGTTAAGAATAATCTCTGTTTACCATTTCATCCCAATTTCATTCCTGCAGTGCCCATTTTAAAAGCTATTGATATTAACTTGGTATTTAAATATAATAACGTTTTGAGAAATAAACTAATTAAGAATAGCCCACCCAATTCAAACAATATTGTATACAGTATTCCTTGCAAAGAATGTAATAAGATTTATATTGGTCAATATCAAAAGGACTAAAAGTAAGAAGCTGCCAACACAAATATGCCATTTCAAGAGGCTTATCAAATAATGGCATTGTGGATCATTGGCTTAAGACAGGCCGTGCGATGAACTGGGATAAGTCAACGGTAATCTACAAGGTCAACGACCATCGGAAAAGGAATCTGTTGGAGAATGTGTTTATTGAAGGCACGTGCACCAGGAATGTTAATCTCCACGCTGGATTATCCCTTGATCCTTTGTCCCTGTCTTTTCTGTTTAAAGAACATGCTGCCCAGATTAACAAACTGTAACCCCTTCTGTTTTTTGTATATAAATCTTTGTCAACTACTTTTGTATTCAGTGTGAACTTGAAAATGTAGAATAAATTATGGAAGTACTTGTTCAAAATCCTGGTTTTCACTCACCTTCTGACGTGGATATAGTGGTATGTATATATGTGTATATATATACATACATACTTTTACATAATACGTACATACATACATGCATATCCTTATGTCATTCTTTGTATTTTACACATACAGTAGTACATTGTGTAAGAGAGAGAGAGAGAGAGAGAGAGAGAGAGAGAGAGAGAGAGAGAGAGAGAGAGAGAGAGAGAGAGAGAGAGAAAGGGCCGTAATATTGGAGCAGCATAGAATATTTCTCCTCTCCTCTCAATATGACCTCATAGGTCCTAGCGCATGCCCTTTGGCCTAAATTTGATATTCCAATTCCAACTATATTCGCCACTAGACAACTAATTCTGCTATACGACATTGCGTGCTGTGGCCCAGATCAGATCTCATGCCTAAATTTGCATTTTTTTATGCATTTACTTATTTATGTATTTATTTATGCATGAATGTATTTATTTATGTATGAATGTATTTATTTATTTATTTATTTGCTTGTAAGACCAAGAGGCTTTTTTTTTTTTTTTTTTTTTTTTTTGCTCAACTTTCCAAAAGAGTTTCCAACTTCCTCCTTTATCTGATATTGCTTGCAAGTCTGTTTCGCCACACTGTCACTGCATTGCACTGTTGTTGTCACATGAAGCGGTGAGACAACGGTGCTGTTTTGACTTCGACTGCTTTTGCTTTTGTTGTTTTTCCTTTTGTTGTGTTTGTTTTGTTGTTGTTGTAATTTGGTTAATAGCCTGCAAGTCCGGTTTGACCAAAGTCTGCCGTATACCTATAAGTGAATTTGGATTCTCAGATGGAAACGAAAAATTATTCATTTTTATGTCATAAATCATAGAAAATTTATTATTATTATTATTATTATTATTATTATTATTATTATTATTATTATTATTATTATTATTATTACAGTAAAGTGTCAGCTGTAACAACGCTGTATCGCTGAAATTGCAATGTGGGCTGTTCTAACCTGTGCTTCATATGATTACCCATCGTTCGACAACTTACCACACAGACGTCATTGCCTTGAATATGAGTCATGACATTGGCAGTAATAACCTGTAAGAGATAAGTTGCCTACATGTTTGTGACATGTATTGGTAGATCTACCCGCTGCTTCATGGGAGTATCCAGTACCGGCCAAAGGTTCATGCCCCACTCATGGTCGTTGACTTGTATTCAACCTGTTACTAATATGTGAGAGAAAAGCTGCCAACATGTTTGTGACATGTATTGGCGGTTCTTCCTAGTACCTCAAGTGATTATCCGCTACTGGCCTAAGGTTCGTTCACCACTTACACTCGTTGACTTGTATTCGACATGTTTGTAACATGTAGGAGATAAGTTGTCGACATGAGGCAACATGTAGGAGATAAGCCGCCGACATGTTTGCAACATGTTTTATTGTAGCCTGGACTCAACTTCTCGAAAAGAAAGTTGTTATGAAGGAGATAGATCTTCGTACACGTTTTTGCGTCTTTTTTTTTTTTTATATATTAAGTTAGATTTAGTGAAAGGAAAGAACATGAAAAAGTAACTTCGTTTCTGAAAGATGCAAAATAAAAGTAAATTTCTTTCAAAGTAACAAAATGACAACAAGTTCTTTTAATAAGGAGAAATAATGAGAGAATTTTTTTTAAAATACATCATTAGAGTAATTCAACCATACTTTTTAAAGTCACGATTAATTTCTATTTAAATAGTCTCATTTAGATTATAAGAACATTAATAACATTTCCTGAATTTTTTTTTTTTTTGGGGGGGAAGCCCTGGATAAAAAAAATATCATTTAATTACTCGGCAGCATATCCTGAAAGAATCAAGCCTATGACGTAATCTGAAGCTTTCTGGAATAAGAGTTTTCATTAACTCCTAGACCTCTTCCTTCCGGGAGACTCATCCCCGAGGCACGAAACGGAAAGGACATTATTATCTGTCTCATTAAGAGCGAGAAATTGAAATTGGTGTAGCTTCGTACTAATTACTGTCATTAGTACACAGAATTTCAGAAGCGCTACGCTTATCTGTCAGCGCCGTCTTCTCCAGATTAGAGCAACCCCCACCCGCCCCCTCTCTCTCTCTCTCTCTCTTCTCTCTCTCTCTCTCTCTTCTCTCTCTCTTCTCTCTCTCTCCTTCGGTTGTTGCTTTTAGCTTCTGTGCTGGGAAGCTTAACAGAAGTATTTTATGGAAAAAATCAGTCCATTGCATATTTCGTCTATGGTCTTCATACAGGAAAATAGGATTTGTAGATTGTCACGGGACATTTTGTCATATTTTTATTTTTGTCGTATTTCCAATATGTTTATAAAATAATGTAATGCATAATATGCACACACACATATACTGTATATATATATATATATATATATATATATATATATATATATATATATATATATATATATATATATATATATATATATATATATATATATATATATATATATATATGTGTGTGTGTGTATAAAATATATATAAAATATATATATATATATATATATATATATATATATATATATATATATATATATATATATATATATATATATATATATATATATATACACAGCTCACACTCAAACCCAAGCCAAACCGGAAAGACAATTATCCTTTATGACGCCATGCTTAATATACTCGGCAAATAGCAAGTGACCGTCATTTCTGAACGCAAGGTGGCATTACGAGAATGGCAAAGTATTATTAGCGCTGTATTCAAACAAGCCGTGTCTTCAGTTTAAGTTAGGACATTAGCCCCGCCCTCTCGTCGTTGCACAGATGCCAGATGTTCCTGGCGACGTGTTATTTCTCTGCATTCAGTGTAATGACGGTATAACTTATGTCTGTAATGGTTTTGGATGTGTTGTTATTTGATTTCAAGCAATTTTAGGATGTTCGTTCTGTGATTTGTTTGTTACAAAGTTGTTGTTGTTGTTATTTTTTATTATTATTATTTTTTATTATTATTTTCATTATTATTAATATTAATGATAATGCTTTAAATAAATTTTAGGATATTCATTTATTAGATAGCATAGAATTCTGTCTTGTGTTTCTGTTACAGTTAATAAGTTAATAATAATAATAATAATAATAATAATAATAATAATAATAATAATAATAATAATAATAATAATAATAATTTCAATCCATTTTAGGATATTAAGTTATTAGATAGGATAGAATTCTGTCTTGTGTTTCTTTTACAAAGTTGCTGTTAATAATAATAATAATAATAATAATAATAATAATAATAATAATAATAATAATGTAATCCATTTTAGGATATTCATTCATTAGATAATATAGAATTCTATCTTGTGTTTTTGTTGCCAAGTAACTGTTAATAATAATAATAATAATAATAATAATAATAATAATAATAATAATAATAATAATAACTGGTTGTAGGAATAGCAGTGATACTCTAATGGCTGTTACTGCTGTTTCAAGGGATACGAACAGCAGAAAACTTGAAACAGCACCATCCATCACAGCAAATACCACGTATGTATTTGCGCCCATCCAAAGACGAATTTTTTTTTTTTTTTTTTTGGGAAAGGTGGGGGTGTACTTTCCTTTCGAACGATTGGTGCGTCGAAGAGAAACGACTCCGAAATGCGTATTTAGCGTTTAACGAAGAGACGTAACCGCTTACGACAACGACTACGGCGGATTACTTATACGACGTCGGGTAGTGTGTTCTTGTCGCGTTGCAGAATCGTGTTGTGAATTATCGCCTGGCAGAATTATCGAGGCCAACACAGTTAACGGGGGCAGAAAGCCCTGAAATTGTTTCGCCGAAGGAATATGAATTGACATGCCAAGAATGACGTTCAGAGAGAGAGATAAATTATAACGTGAAATAAATAGTGACCAAATGTGATTACATGAGTGTTTAATAACAATGACGTGAGATTAAGAGAGAGAGAGAGAGATAAATTATACGTGAAATAAATAGTGACCAAATGAAATTACATGAGTGTTTGCAACAATGACGTGAGAAGAGCACTCATATTGAGGAATAAAACGACGAGAAATAAATAGAGAGAGAGAAGAGAGAGTGAGAGAGAACAATGAGAGAGAGAGAGAGAGAGAGAGAGAGAGAGAAGTGAGAAATAAATAGTGAAGGAATATGAATTGACATGAGTATTTGCTAAGAATGACGTGAGAGAGAGAGAGATAAATTATACGTGAAATAAATAGTGACCAAATGTGAAATTACATGAGTGTTTGCTAACAATGACGTGAGAGAGAGAGAGAGAGAGAGAGAGAGAGAGAGAGAGAGAGAGAGAGAGAGAGATAAATTATACGTGAAATAAATAGTGACCAAATGTGAAATTACATGAGTGTTTGCTAACAATGACGTGATGCAATGACTAAGAGATGAGAGAGAGAGAGAGAGAGAGAGAGAGAGAGAGAGAGAGAGAGAGAGAGAGAGATAAATTATACGTGAAATAAATAGTGACCAAATGTGAAATTACATGAGTGTTTGCTAACAATGACGTGAGAGAGAGAGAGAGAGAGAGAGAGAGAGAGAGAGAGAGAGAGAACAATGAGAGAGAGAAGAGAGAAAGATACGTGAAATAAATAGTGACCAAATGTGAAATTAATGAGTTTTGCTTCAATGACATGAGTGTTTGTGAAAATGTGAAATTACATGAGTGTTTGCTAAGAGAGAGAGAGAGAGAGAGAGAGAGAGAGAGAGAGAGAGAGAGAGAGAGAGAGAGAGAGAGAGATAAATTATACGTGAAATAAATAGTGACCAAATGTGAAATTACATGAGTGTTTGCTAACAATGACGTGTGAGAGAGAGGAATATGAATAGTTCGTGTAATAATAGACGAAGAGAGAGAGAGAGAGAGAGAGAGAGAGAGAGAGAGAGATAAATTATACGAAATAAATAAATGTGAAATTACATGAGTGTTTGATAAATAGCAAATGTGTTGAGGGAGAGAGAGAGAGAGAGAAGAGAGAGAGAGAGAGAGAGAGAGAGAGAGAGATGAATTATAAATGTGAAATTAATAATAATGACGTGAGAAGAGAAATATAAAATTATATGAATAAATAGTGTTTGATAAGTATAAGTTCAGAGAGAGAGAGAGAGAGAGAGATAAATTATACGTGAAATAAATAGTGACCAAATGTGAAATTACATGAGTGGGTGGGGGAATAGTTCGTGTAATAATATAGCGAAGAAATATGAAATTACATGAGTGTTTGATAAGCATAAGAAGAATACGTATAAGGAATAATGTATTGAAGAAATATAAACCGACATGAGTGTTTGGTAAGAATAAGTTGATAGAGAGAGAGAGAGAGAGAGAGAGAGAGAGAGAGAGAGAGAGAGAGAGAGAGAGGGTGGTGTTATGCTTTGTAATTCCTCGCCTTCCAAAAGAGCACATTATACTTTAGACATGGTAACATTAAAAAACGGTAATGAAATTAGATGCTTAATAGAAAAGTACATATTTTATCTGACGTTCAGTATCCCAAGGAACTTGCATACAGAGTGATTTATGAAATAAAAAGTTCTCAAAAAAATAAATAAATAAATAAATAAAATAAATTTGTTAGATTATGGCTGCCTAGAAGAATTAAAGACTAAACACCGATGAGAAAATATATATGGTCTTAGAAGTGGTGTACTGTATGTTATAGTATATTATTGTATAACATTAAGTTAAATGAAATTTTAAAAAGCAGATCTGTGAATGTGTGCGCGGGGGAGTGTGTGTTTAGTTTTCTGTAAAAGAAAACTGTTGTACTGGCTTTGTCTGTCCGTCCGCATTGTATTATGTCCGCACTTTTTTCTGTCCGCACTTTTTCTGTCCGCTCTCAGATCTTAAAAACTACTGAGGCTAGAGGGCTGCAAATTGGTATGTTGATCATCCACCCTCCAATCATCAAACATACCAAATCGCAGCCCTCTAACCTCAGTAGTTTTTGTTTCATTTAGGTTAAAGTTGGCCATAATCGTGCTTCTGGCCGTGGTTAAAGTTTCATGGGCCGCGGCTTATACAGCATTATACCGAGAACACTCAAAGATAGATTTTATCGGTGGCCTTGATTATACGATGTAGCGTCTGTACAGAAAACTCGATTGCGCCGAAGAAACTTCGGCGCATTTTTTACTTTTTTATATATATCGTAGTGTCACGTCGCTTTAAGCTCAAGAAATCACAACTCATTATTTTCTGTCTGGATAAATGCTCTCTCTCTCTTATTATTATTATTATTATTATTATTATTATTATTATTATAAAAAGGCAGGAAACGGAACAGCCAGAATAACATACAGAGAAAGCCGCTTTCTCTCTATCTCTCTCTCTCTCTCTCAGATTCTCTCCTTCCCCTCCCCAGTCTCCAGCGTATCTCTAGCCTCCAATGAAAAGCCTCTGCTTCGAACCTCAGTAGCGCATGCGCGAGTTTGTATGGACAAAACAGATACAAAGAAGATGCATAAAAGTGAAGCAGAGTCCGGAGAGAGACCAAGAAGGAACACTTGGAGGGGGAGGTGGTCAGCAACTTGAGGAGAAGAGATTTCTCCAAGTTTATGCATCAGTGAAGAGAAGAAGAAGAAGAAGAAGAAGAAGAAGAAGTGGAAGGAAAGTTGAGCTGAGATTATTTTCGTGAATGACGTAAGAGAATGCTGTCAAGGCAAGATGATGACCCTCTCTCTCTCTCTCTCTCTCTCTCTCTCTCTCTCTCTCTTTGTGGCCTCTTCTTGCAGGTCATTGTGCTAACGGACCACAATCTAGGAGTCCTGAGTTCGACTCGGGGTTCTGAGTCCTGAATCCTGAGATCTGAGTCCTGTATCCTGAGTTCTGAGTCCTGAATCCTGAATCCTGAATCATGGGTCCTGAATCCTGAGTTTTGAATCCTGAGTCCTGATTTCGGAGTTCTGAATCCTGAGTCTTGAATCCTGAGTCCTGATTCCTGAGACCTGATT
>NC_089763.1:26690994-26733494 GCF_040412425.1 Macrobrachium rosenbergii | reverse complement strand
TATATATATATATATATATAAATATGAATATACACGAAACAAAATATATATAAATAAGAGTAAGAATGACTTGAGAGAGAGAGAGAGAGAGAGAGAGAGAGAGAGAGAGAGAGAGAGAGAGAGAGAGAGAGAGAGAGATGAATAGTGAAATAAAATAGTGACGAAATTTTAAATGGCAAGAGTGTTTGGTAAAAATGACTTGAGAGAGAGAGAGAGATGACTTGAGAGAAAGAGAGAGAGAGAGAGAGAGAGAGAGAGAGAGAGAGAGAGAGAGAGAGAGAGAGAGATGAATACGTGATATAAAATAGTGACGAAATTTTAAATGGCAAGAGTGTTTGGTAAAAATGACTTGAGAGAGAGAGAGAGAGAGATGAATAATACGTGATATAAAATAGTGACGAAATTTTAAATGGCAAGAGTTTGGTAAGAATGAGAGAGAGAGAGAGAGAGAGAGAGAGAGAGAGAGAGAGAGAGAGAGAGAGAGAGAGATGAATAATACGTGATATAAAATAGTGACGAAATTTTAAATGGCAAGAGTGTTTAGTAAGAATGACTTGAGAGAGAAAGAGAGAGAGAGAGAGAGAGAGACATGAATAGTACGTGATATAAAATAGTGACGAAATTATAAATGGCAAGAGTGTTTGGTAAGAATGACTTGAGAGAGAGAGAGAGAGAGAGAGAGAGAGAGAGAGAGAGAGAGAGAGAGAGAGAGAGAAGGAGTCCGGATTTAGCCTCCGATCACAAAAGCGATCCTTAACGAGAAATGTCAAGAACAATGCTCTATAATCCAGCACAAGTGATGTTGACTCGCAGAATTCTCAAGCGACCTCCTTGTCACTCATAATTGATCAAAGTTGACAGTCTGGAGAACGCAAACAAAACTCCAGCCACTTGCGAGACTGTATGTGTGTTTTTCTGTCGTTGACAACATATGTACAGAATTTGTGGAAAGAGAAAGATGTATAAAAGTTTGGGGACATTGTTCAGTTTGTGACGTCTTACTTTTTTTTTTTTTTTTTTCATTCTTAAGGTACCCCAATACAGTATCAGCTGTAGTTTATTCATTCCACTGTATTTAGTCTGTATTGGTGAAATCTTGTTTGTCACATATACATGTAAAAGTCTGTAGCTTTTAGTTTTCTGTAAAAGAAAACTATTGTGACGGCTTTGTCCTTCCGTCCGCCCTCAGGTCTTAAAAACTACTGAGGATAGAGGGCTGCAAATTGGTATGTTGATCATCCTTCCTCCAGTCATCAAACATAAAAAATTGCAGCCCTCTAGCCTCGGTAGCTTTTCCTTTATTTAAGGTTAAAGTTAGCCATAACCGTACTTCTGGCACCGGACCGTGGCTGAGTTTCATGGGCCGTGGCAGAGGCCACCACCGCATCGTGGCTGAGTTTCATTTTTTACTTGTTTACTTTTGGAAACGAATAAAAAATACCTTAAACTGGGACATTTAACCACAGAAAGGTTCTTGTTACCTCAGAATGGAGGAATGTGGCCCAACTGTGTAATTTTCGTTTGTGACGTAATGTCAAAAAGCCTTGATTTCATGAAAGAATATTTACGGAGCCATTGTATGCATTTCAATTTTCTCACGAGATCCAAACTTTGTTGCTCCTTTGGAAGTGAATCATATTGACCTGCGGTTAGTTTCACTCACTGATTATGAGATTTAACTGAGTTTCAGCAGAAACTTTCGTTGAATTATCACGATATGAAGGAAAATCAGTATGCTCCGGATTTCATGAAATGCTAAAGAATTTGCATTTTTTTGGGACCTCGTACTCATAATACTCTTACTTATAAGAATGGAGGAAAAAGGTGCACGAAGTGTTTTTTGAAGGCTTTACGGAGACATTTTTGCATTCAACATATCGTGGTTAGTTCAAGTAAATCTCCATTGATATTTGAAAGACCTATTTGCGCTTTAACCAAGATTTTTTCTTATTTCATGGAAATTCTCCTGATTCTACCCCCCCGCCCTCTCTCTTTGAGATGGCCCAGAATACTGTCTCTCTCTCCCTCCCTTTTCCAGATAGCCCAGAATATTCTCTCTCTCTATTTGAGATGGCCCAGAATACTGTTTCTCTCTCTTTCTCTTTTTCAGATAGCCCAGAATATTCTCTCTCTCTCGCCTCTTTCAGATGGCCCAGAAATTCTCTCTCTCTCTCTCTCTCTTACTCACGAACAAGGATATTCTTTTTTGCCATTATGCCTGCAAGGAATCCTTATAAATTTTTTATTTTGTTTTCTGACCCCGGTTCTCTACTACATTTCTTCTTCATAAGCAAAATTTCTAGTGTCTCTCTCTCTCTCTCTCTTACTCACGAACAAGGATATTCTTTTTTGCCATTATGCCTGCAAGGAATCTTTATAAAGTTTTATTTTGTTTTCTGACCCCGGTTCTCTACTAGATTTCTTCTTCATAAGCAGAAATTCTAGCGACCTGGCCTATCTTTTTAACCATTTTTAATTTTTTCTTTTTTTTTTATTGGTCAAGGAGATCCTTGTCTTCCTGACTTAGCCTCGAGAAATAGCAGCATAATTCACTTCCTGAACTTATCCGACTTTCAAAAAGGTTTTACGTTTATTTTTTCAATTCTGCTTTCTGAGCATTTTTTACAGAATTAAACACAAACCACAAATGTAAAAAAAAAATGGAAAAGTTTCTACGCACACTTGTATGTTTCTATGAGTTTTTCCAAATATCCTGTTTCTGTTTCCTAAAATTAGCAGTTATGACTTGGATCATCGATGGATGGTCCCTTTTTCTCAATTTTTCATGAGTTGTATTTTAACATAGATCTTTCAAATTCGCAGTTATATTCTAATAAGAGCTCTTTAAGATATACTTAACTCTTCACATTCACAATTGATCCCAGATCCTCTTGTCCCGCCGAGAACAGCCAGATTTGCTGAACCGCAACACCACTGTGCGGTAAAAGTGCCTCACTGTCCGAACTTCTCAGTTCCAGAGGTCCTTTATTCCACACACCGTTGGACTGTGGAACAGCCTCCCTTCAGAGGATGAGGTGCGATTGGAACTTCAGAAGTTCAAGAGAAGGTGCAATGCATTGCTACCCTAATACAATTCTTGCATATTAATAATTTACTTACATTTTTATATATTTGTTGATTTATTTTTTCTTTTCTAATGAATGGTCTCTTCTTTCCATATCTCCTGTTACTTTCTGTTACTTCTTTCAAATGAACAAAATATTCATTGGAAGTTGAATTTCAAGTCAGTGGCCTCTGTGGGACTTGTTCCATATGAATAGGGTTCATCTTCTGATTAATTAATAATAATAATAATAATAATAATAATAATAATAATAATAATAATAATAATGATAATGATAATAATAATAATTACTATTATTATTATAATTGTTTAGGTGGTTAATAATAATGATAATAATAATAATAATAATAATAATAATAATAATAATAATAATAATTTACAACTGGTTAAGGAAATTATTTTCTGCAAATGTCCAGGACTTTTATTGGAAAGAATAATGGACTTTTATTGGAAAGAACAATGGATAGTATGAGAGGAACAAGCAGAATAAGATCAAGGAATTACACTGAAATCGACTTACCGCGACGTATTCGGGAATCAAATTTAAGCCTTTTCAGTTCCCCACATTTTTTTTTTTTATCTTGTCAGAAAGAGCCAATTTCGCCTTATCTCTTTAGGCGGAGATTTCTTGAGAACTCTTATTTTTTCCATGGGGGGGGGGATCGTCCCCATTTCCTTTGAACGGCCACCCCCCCCCCCTCTTACTCTCTCTGTCTCTTTTCCAGAAAGCCCAAAATACACACACACTCTCTCTCTTTTCCAGAAAGCCCAAAATAAACACTCTCTCTCTCTCTTCCAGAAAGCCCAAAATAAACACTCCCTCTTTTCCAGAAAGCCGAAAATACACACTCTCTTCCAGAAAGCTTAAAATAGACACTCTCTCTCTTTCTTCCACAAAGCCCAAAATAAACACACACACACACACACTCTCTCTCTCTTCCAGAAAGCCAAAAATACACACTCTCTCTTTACTAGATAGCCCAGAATACGCACTCTATCTTTCTCTCTCTTTTCCAGATATTCAAGAAATCTCTCTCTCTCTCTCTTCCCGAAAGCCAAAAATACACTCTCTCTCTTTACTAGATAGCCCAGAATACGCACTCTCTATCTTTCTCTCTCTTTTGCAGATATTCAAGAAATCTCTCTCTCTCTCTCTTCCAGAAAGCCAAAAATACACACTCTTTATAGATAGCCCAGAATACGCACTCTTTCTCTTTTCCAGATATTCAAGAAATCTCTCTCTCTCTCTCTTCCAGAAAGCCAAAAATACACACACTCTTTACTAGATAGCCCAGAATACGCACTCTTATCTTTCTCTCTCTTTTCCAGATATTGAAGAAATCTCTCTCTCTCTCTCTCTCAGACAGCCAGGAGTCTTCTTGTCTTTGCCATTACCCCGCTGGAAATATCTCTTAAAGTTTCAATTGGATTTCACATCTGAAGCCATATTTGATTTCTCCTCCCAGAAGGACAATTCCAAGTGGAGTCTCTCATCCCCTTAATTCTTCTGGTCTCTCCGGTCATGCCTTTGTCTCAATGTATCTCTCTCCAGTGGTATTATTCCTGGCTCTCTCTCTCTCTCTCTCTCTATGTGTATCTGTATACATATATATATATATATATATATATATATATATATATATATATAACATATATATATGTGTGTGTATAATATTTCAGTTCTGGCAACCTTTTCATGCAATTATATATATATATATATATATATATATATATATATATATATATATATATATATATATATATATCTATATATATATATATATATTTTTTTTTTTAACATTACCGTGCGTGATTCCAACTGTCAATAAATTCTACGTTTTGTATGCTGAATATCTTTATGTGTATGTGTATGTATGCTTGTCTTATGTGTATAAGATCGTCATTTAATTTTACACAATGATATACTCATACTGCTACTCTTTACCTTAAATCCATATCTGTTATATGATTCACAACACTTGAGGAAATAACATCAAACTATATATATATATATATATATATATATATATATATATATATATATATATATATATATATATACATATAGATAGATAGATAGATAGATAGATAGATATAGAGATAGATAGATAGATAGATAGATAGATAGATAGATATGTATATATATGTGTATATATAAATGTATATGTATACATATATGTGTGTATGGATGTATGTATATACTGTATATAGATCTTACGCGCATGTGTATAATGTCAGATGTGTCGTCTCCCAGTGTCTAAAGGTGCTGTTTCCATCCCAAAAGACTCATCATCATCATCATCATCAGCTCAGAAGGCAATAGAAGCTAAAGAATTTTGGAGCTTACAATCCACGCCAGTCCGCCTCGAAAGGCGACGCAAGAAAAAAAAATAAGAAAAAAAAAACTCCATACAAAAAAACCCATTCAGGGGAGATTCGTAGGCGTCTTCGATTTGTCTTTAAATTTCTGCTGCAAAGAATGCCGCCTCAGTACAGTTAAAGCATCCATGAATATTTATCTCTCTCTCTCTCTCTCTCTCTATATATATATATATATATATATATATATATATATATATGTATTTATTTATTATATATAATATTTGTATATAAAATATATATATATATATATATATACATATATATATATGAATCCGAAATGAAAGCAGCCATTCCCGATTGAGTTCTCGCGTTCAAAAAGAATCCTATACAGAGTCCAGTTTAGGCCGCCAAGGACGAACGAAGATTTGGAGACGATGCACATATTTGACGTTACGCCCACTTCTCGAAACCACCCGTCAATATGAAAGGACCCTGGAACGACTATGGGCGTAATCATACCCAAGTACTCGAAGTTTTTCAAAAGGGATTTGCACCCCGCCCCCTCCTGATTGTGGGTGGTAAAATATAAGAAGCCAAGGAAGTAAGAGTAATATCAGGGTTATAAAAATGTTTGTAAATAATAAACAATATTGTTGATGCATTGTATTCTAGTCTGTTCAAGAATAGGCACTTTGGGAGATTTGATCATTATTGCTCCGCTTTAGCATGTAAGTTGTTTATTATTATTATTGTGTATTATTATTATTATGTATTATTATTATTATTATATAATTGTTATTATTATTATTATTATTATCAGAAGATGAACCCCATTTACGTAGCAAATACTAATTCCAGGGTAACCAAAATCAATAAATAAACAAATCTACTCAAATTGCCATGAGAGAGGAAAATACATAACATAACTTACTCTCTTTTTCAGTCGTCCGTTATTCTTCAGGATTACGACGCCAGGTAACTTATTCATTCATTCGTCCATTCTTTCTTTGTGTACTTGAAGGTATCATCAGGAAACTCGTGATACTAAACTCAAAAGAATTGTATTGAGGTTTTTCTTTCTCTGCTGGAAATGCTCTGAGACTTCCCTGTCTCTGTATATATATATATATATATATATATATATATATATATATATATATATATATATATATATATACTCTCTCTATATATATAGTAGAACAGAACGAGATAATGATAACAATTAAGACAAAATAATTTAATAAAACCACAGATATAGATGGAGATAGTGTTTGGAGTTGAGGGGAGGAGTAATAGATTGAGGCTTGATTGTCAAACTGGATTTGGGTGGAGGACCTACCTCTTTGAAGAAATTACCTAAGATAAAGGGTATAAACTGGAATCGCTTCGAAAAGTATCAAATGAAGTTCTCCCCCAAGAAGTTTGGCCTACGCTGGGGCGGGGGACCATCCCTGGTCAGTTCTTTGCGTTGCAGAAGTTCCTTAAATGGTCTTCTTCTAACTTGGCAAGAGGTAGGATTTTTGTTTTGGAGGGGTGGTTAGATAGGTGTGCTGGGGGGTGGGGGATGGCTATTTCGTCATTCTCTAATAGCAGCGATCGACAACTGGCCCCTGTTACCAAAAATAGACCGCGCCAGTGCACAAGCTGCTCGTGTTTACATCAAGCAGCTCAGTGGTCTGGTAAAACTATGGTATACTTAACTTAGGTCGGACATAAACGCAGTTGAGTGTCCCACAGAAGGGAATAGCTTCCAGCCAGTGACTGGCAGTACTGGTGGATGACGTGGAACCTGAGAGGCACTGGTGTGACCTGACTTTTGTCAAGTTCTTCTTGAAATATATTCTCTAATTTCTTTCGGTACCATTTACCTCCGTCAGTGGTAATAATGATGTCCTCTTGGCATCCTGAGGCTATACAGTCCTCACACCTGAACCAAGTGACAGGTTACACGAGTACTTTATATTTTCATGTTAGGAAAGAGAGAGATAGAAATAAAAACCATGATATATATATTGAGGCCACATAAATTATAATACTAAGGTCAGTATGACGTTATTTCCACAAAGACTCAAACTGTAACTACTTAGTTGGGTTACCATATAATATTAAATATAAAAATTTTATTATATATATATATATATATATATATATATATATATATATATATGTATATGTATATATGTGTGTGTGTGTATATACATGGATTTTAACCCACGATAAACACTTGGAGCCTCTGCTTCATTTCAATCAATACTTCATAACACGTTTTTTTCTCACCTTTTTACAAGCGCAGCCTTGTTTCCCACCACTTGCAAACCCACTCCGACCAACGTTTAAGCTGACATACTGAATGATCGCTGCTAAACACAAAAGCAGCGCCAGGAACATCAGTTTCTTTCAACAATGTTGGGAAACTTCCCAACCGCAGCCATTACAACATAAGTCGTACTGATTTGCTTGTCCGACCTTGCGTAGCTAATGCGCCAGCTGCTAAGCGCAAAGTGATGACGTAGTTGCCGATCGCTGCTATTGTCGAGTTTCCAAGGCGCTTCATCAATTCCTCATGTGATGCAAGGAAGAAGAAGAAGAAGAAGAAGAAGAAGAAGAAGAAGAAGAAGAAGAAGAAAGAAGCGGATCTTTCTGTTTCCAGACTTCGAACGAACTTAGACAGTCGGAACGTTTGTTAATATATGATGGAAACTGGATTTCGATAGATGGTCTTATCCATTTGATGCTTGTAACCTGTAATGGTGAATTTGTACGTTGCTCCTCTCTATCTCTCTCTATATATATGTGTGTGGGTATGTGTGTATGTACAGTATGTATATGTATGTACGTATCCTGTTTATGATTGTGGCTAATCTTTTGTACCTACAGTATGAAAACGCAAAATGGGAATTGGAGGTAAAAAGAAAAAAAAATGAGGACTTTCAGGTATAAAATGGATTTTACAAGTAAAAAAAAAAAAAAAAAAAAAAAACGGAATAAAAGGTAGCCCCACGGGCGAAATTCCTGGGCATTTTCCGGGAACGAGGAAAGAGACTTGGCATTTTGAAGGAATTTTTTATGAAGTTCGAAGGATTTTTCAGCGACCAATAGAGAGGCGAACCATTTCCATTTCCCCATTAAGTCTAATTAAAGCGTTCCGATACTCCACCCCCCTCCACCATTCTCTGCCATTTGTGCAAATACTGAATGAATCACCCAGAGAGAGATTTGAAGGCACGGTATGAAATAGAGGAACAGGCAATTTCATGTGGATTGATAGGTACAGTAGGTATGTGAGTGTTTGTTACACACACACACACACATGCACAAGAGAGAGAGAGAGAGAGCGCTTTGAAAGGCAGTGTGAAATGGGGGAGAACGAATTTCTTGTGGATTGATAGATAGGTGTGCGAGTGTTTGTTACACACACACTCACACACATGCACACGAGAGAGAGAGAGAGAGAGAGAGAGAGAGAGAGATTTAAAATGCAGTATGAAATAAGGAGAGGACGATCTTCATGTGGTAGATAAATAGGTATGCAGGTTCTTGTTACATGCACACCCACAGAGAGAGAGAGAGAGAGAGAGAGAGCAAACTTGATTGTCACTTAGTAGAGACAGTAAGGGCTGTTTTCTACATGAAAAGGTAATGGAACGAATTGAATCAAGGCTCCACATTATCAAGTCATCAAGCAGTGCATTTGGAGGAAGCAACATTCGATAGTCTCAGTGGGGGAGCGGGGGTTGACAGAGTGCCGTCAGTACCACGTACATGGTGCACTGTAGGCGTTGCTAAACGGCGTTTGCATTCTCGTTTCCTTTCATCAGTTTTTGCTGTCTAACCTCTTAAATTATTACCCTTTTTAGTCCATAAAATTGTTTGGTTCCTTCCAGTTCCGCCATTGAGGTCCTTGATAGCATCTTCGTCCTAAGAATGTTTTATAGATATGTCTAAATGAAATCCGTTTGTGAATGTCCTTTATAATCGTTTAAGATGTGGATGACATTTTAAATCAGAACGTGTTGAGCTTCTGATACATTTACGTGATTTACATTTACATTTCCATGGAAGTACCGTTACAGAAAACGGATGAAACACTGAAAAAGAAAACTGATCTCTAATTACTGCGCAGACTAAGCTAAATAGGCAATCGGCGCCCCTTTTTTTTTTAGAATTTACTGAATAATTAAGTAGGAATGATGAAGTTGAAAATAATTTTAGCAGTAGCACTCTTAGAGTTTGTAACCTTTATTCTTTTAATCATAAAGTAGGTGCAATATTTATAACTCATTCACATCTTATGAGTTGCTGATTAGGCTACATAATAATTTCTCTTTGGCAGAAATAGCATGTAAAACTCTGTCTGCTTTGATTGGGCATTCTATATATATATATATATATATATATATATATATATATATATATATTCTGAGATCAGAGTGTCAGTTTCACTTTTTTTTCTGTCAGATAAGTCTTTCCATTAAGTCATCGTTTCATTTTCTATTAAAACTCATCAGTCAGGTGTGCAGTTTCATTTTCCATTAGCATTCATGTTTTTCATTTTCTTTAGTCAGGTGTCAGTTTATCTTCTTAGTCTTTGAAAAGCATCGTTTAAAATATCAGCTATTCTTGTGTAACGCTATCTTCTTAACTCAATTAGCTATTCTTGCTAACCATAAATTAAAAATATCAAAAAATATCAAAGACCTTGGAAAATCTTCCATACGAGCTATTGAATGGAATCCTTTCACGGAGCCGGAGATTCCCCGAATTGGACGACTTGACCAGAGTACGTTTGCTACACGTCAAGTTGCCATTTGCGTTATTATTATTATTATTATTACAATTATTATTATTATTTTGAAGAAGATCCTATCCATGTGGAATAAGCTTTCAGAGGAGTCATCACTTGAATGTTCAAACTTTCAAAATATGGTGTTCATTTGAAAGAATTTACAGAATATAGTGCGAAATACCTAAAGAAATTGGATATTAGAAAAGAATGAATAAATTAACAAATTGATATTTAAATAGATGAAAATGTATATAAATTATTAAAATACAATGAGATTAACAGCAGTTACAATTTTGTATGATGCAAACGTATAATGTGCTTATGATGTAATTTTTTTTTTAGATTAAACAAGCCTTGTGCTACAGGCTCTTTTCCCCTTGCTCGATGTCGAAATTCTCAGTTCCAGGGGTCCTTTATTCCTCGCACCGTTTGGCTGTGGAACAATCTCCCTGAACATAATATTACGACAGTTTAAACCTCAGAAGTTGAAGTGATGATGCAATGTATTACTATTCTAAAACAGTTCTTTGTATATTATAAATTGCATACATTTTTATCTATGTATTTATTAATGTGTTAATTATTCTATTTCTGATAACTGACCTCTGCTTTCTGTATGTGATATTATTATCTTCTGATACTTCTTTCAAATGAATGCCATATTCCTTGGAAGTTTAAAATGGTCTCTGACAGCCTTGATTATCCATTTGTATGGTTAGTCTACCTAAAAGCAGGCAGAAATTAGTTTTTGTCGGTGATATTTCGTGCAGTTAACAGGTTTATAATGACACTGGGGTTGTGCGAGGGAGTTACTTTCAGCTCAGGCATGAAATGACTATTTCAGCTGAAGTTTCCTGAAGGATCTGGATTACATTCAGCCAACAGAAAGTTGGAACAAGAAATTGTCTTTTCAAAATCAGTCTGCAGTCGAAATATGTTTTGAAATTTCAAAGGCATTAGGCAATGATTTCTTCTCCATAAAAGCTGGCTTTGTGGTGGGTCAGTATTTCCAGGCCTGGGATCAATTTAGGATTTTGGCAATCAAATAAAGCCTCGTGGGTTTGGGAAAACCTTTTCAAAGCATTACAAAGGCATTTCTTAGGGTACAAGGAAATGCAGGAATCTTCGATATCTTCTTTGTTGAAAAAACTTCGCGCTGGTTAGCCTTTTAACACTCAAAAGCAATTTACCAAACCGTAAAAATTTGAGAAAAAATGGTGGCTGGGCAAAATGTACCTTGAATGGGTACAGATCGCGTCAGTGATTCACTTTGGACGTGTTTGAAATGGGTACTTTTGGTGGGTTAAATGCATTTGGATAAGTTTTAGTAATGGGTTCGGAGAAATGTTACATCGTGTGATGGTCATGATTTAGAAAACAGAGAAACGATGCTGTCATTTGCGATAAAAATGTGTTTAGTTTAGTTGGCGGGTACAAGTTTTTGTTTTTGAAGGTAAGAGTAGTTCTTTGACCCTTTCAGGGCCGAAACAGTTTAGTCACTGGACTGGAAAAGATTCACTGAAATGGGTCATTTTGAAAAATTGTTTCAAAGTACTGGGTGGGTTAAGCATTTGCAAGAAATGTGTCCTTCATTAATGGGTTCTGAAATGGAGTCCACTTGACCATACCAAAATAGGTCTTTTGTCAAGAAACAGTGCTGTATAAGTTTTATTAAAATGTGACAAGTTACATATTTTTGGTAAGGAAGGTTTTTTTTTTTTTTTTTGGGGACATTTTACTGATATTTCATTTGAAGATAAACCCTAGGTTGTTTATCGTTTAGTACTGGGCTGCTGGTAAGCATGTACAATTCAAACTTGTGTTGTGTTCAACCACCCCAGGTTCAGGATGTACAAATGTTTCCCTGCGCTCTGGATAACAAAGTACTGGTCACAAAGAAACCACCTGTGTTGTAAAATATGAGGCAAATGTATCTTTTGCAGACAGAAGTGCAATAATGTTTATTACTGGGTTCAGAGTTAATTGTCCCAAAATGTTTATAAAGAATAAACTCAAATAAGAAACAGTGTTCTTTTCTTACAAAGGTAACTTGAGTTTAATGACTGTATTGTTTTGGGGAGGATTGTCTGCCTTAGGGTATTTAGTAATTCTAAGTATTAGCATCTGGGATAACAATTAATACTGGTTTTAAAAGCATTTTGCAGGACTAAATGTGGAGAAATGGTTTGCTGGTTCAAAACAGACGTACCGTGCCCTGTTATGCAGTAAGGGGACTGCCCCAAAGTTTTTTTGAGGGTGGGGTGTGGAGTGGACTTTTACGGGGCAACTGGCTGGAGGGGTTTTCCATGAGCAAAGGGATAACAGCGCAATGTGATTGGTTGATAAGTGTTGGGGTTAAATCCCCAAACTCTGAGTTTCCTCAGTAATGGGAGCGGTGTGAGTTGGGGAAGGTTGCAATGGAAACGCGTCCAAGTGCGGGATAACAATAAATGTTGGGGAGGGAGAAATACTGCCCAGTTAGGGGAGGGGTTGCCTTTGGTCAAGCTCATTTAATGTTCTTTTTTGTTCTCTGTTATATTTAGGAGGGTTCTCATGTCTGGGGTGCGTAAATTAAATTTTGGTCTGTTTCTCATGCCTCTCAGCCGGCCTTTTCTCAGTCTCAGTGGTCACCCCACAACCCCACATAAATGTTCGGGAGGATAGCTTGTTGTTAGGGGTAGCTCATTAATGTTCAGGTTTGTGTTTAGCCATAACTCATGCCAAATAACACTCTCACCTGTCCTAGGGTATACCCCACCCAGAACCCCGCATTCCCATCAGGTCCCCTAAGCTTGTTGGTTGGGAGAGGAGCAGATCACACTGTCCCCGGGTATGCCCACCCATAACCTGCATTCCCATCAGGTCCCCTACCTTGTTGGTTGAACTGTCCCAGGGTATGTTAATTACACTTTCCATCAGGTCCCCTACCTTGAAATTAAAGGTAAATTCATAATTAGCAACCAAAAACTATAGAAAAAGTTAAGTTAGAAGGCAGTCGCCGCCGCGGAGTTACTATATAGTTCTACCCAAATGTATGTTATGAAATGATCAAACATTTACCACCATTACATAAATCATACATTATGCAATGATTTGTACGACTCTATGGTATTTATGGACAAACGGTATTTTGACACCCATCCAATTTAGGATTTGGGCGCAATCAAATAACGTTAGGTAATTTCTTAAAGCCTTTCAAAGCATTACTTAAAATGCAAATTTCCTCAACTTTTGTTTTCAAGATATATTTTACTGAATAGCAGCAGCTCATAACGATATCTTCTTAGTTTGTTAATGAAAATATCAGCGATTTTTGTTAATGCTACAAATGTCAAAATTCTGTGAAAAAGTAATATCGAAGACATTGGCAAAGCTTTCATAAAAGCTATTGAATGGAATCCTTCATCGGAGTCAGAGATTCCCTGAATTGGACGACTTGACCACAAAATGACTGATCCATATCAAAGCTGCCATTTGTGTTTCTATAAGCTTTATTTGATAGATCATTGGACAAATTATACATATTTTGGTCAGTACAATTTCTTATTATTTATTTAGAAGATAAACCTATATTCATTTGGAACAAGTTCTCTACTTTTCATTCAGAGACCATCCACTGGAGCAGTTCAAGCTTCAAAGAAAATGATGTTCATTTGAAAGCAGTAACAGAAGATTGCATGACATTGTGATGAAAAGTAGCATTTCCATACCTTACTAAATCTACATCCAAAGGCTTAAAGCCTGGAGATCGGGTAGCTTTCAGAAGCCTTTTGAAGCCTTCTCGGAATTCCAAGTGTGTGAAATCCTCAGGTATGCTGTCTCCAAAAGGTCCATATCCGTTATGGGGAATAAAAACGCTGTTCTTGAAAATTGGTAAGCTCATTTACCAAGTTGCTTCTGTTCGTGGAATCGTCTTGTTTCATTCAAATCCCAGAGGATCAAATGAATGTAAGCCTTCAGGGTTCCCAGAGTTCAAATTCCCAGAAGCCTTTTTGGTTTCAGAAGGCTTCAGGATTGACCAATTCCTCTAGAATTCCTAGAAGGACTCCTAGATATACACCCATTGGGGGTAAGGGCTTACTTACCACTATCTTAAATCCAGTCGTCTTCGGCTAAATCTCTGCAGCCAGAATCTCGAAATGTGCATTAAACAAAACAAACAAACATTTCCAACCACAAAGCCTCAAATTCCCAGAAGCCTTGAATTCATCTCCACGAAGATGGGCTTCACTTTGACGAAATCTTTGCATTGGTCTTTCGTTTTGTTCTCCATAAAAATCTGTTCTTCAGATTTTGAAAGAAGGAGATAAATCAAAACCTGGATATTGTCTTGAACTGCCTTTCTACCCCAGAAGCCTCCAAAATTACTAGAAGCCTGAGTTTGGAAAAATGAGAAATTGTTCTAGGATTCCCAGTGTGCATTCAAACACAAACGTGGCATAATAATAATAATAATAATAATAATAATAATAATAATAATAATAATAATAATACTGAGAAAACAGCCTAACAAAAAAGATAAAACTTAGGGTACCCATTAATGGGAAGGAAGATGTAGGCAGATGGGTTATGAGTGAAAATATACAAGACGTTTGAAAAGACGTTATTTGGTATGATTAAGAATTAATGCATTTTGTTTCTTATTTATGGCCTTTTAAACTTGTCTTAATTTATAACATTGCATTTATTTTTAGCAGAGATAGTGTTGCTGGCTTCGATTGAACAGGAATAGTTACTGAATTACATATGGTATGTTTTGACACATTTAATCATATTCTTTGAAAGATAGATTACTATATGTGGTTTTCAGAGATGACTTTGAAGGAAAATGTTCTCTACTTTTCATTCAGAAATTCTGCAGATGAACTGCTGAGCGTGGGGCAGTCCAAGATTCTATGGGTCAGTGGCTGAAATGAAACCTTCAAAAAATGGTGTTCATCCGCAAGAAGTGACTCAAGAGGAGGTCAGTAATTAGGAAAATAAAGATTAATTACTAAATCAAAACCAGCCGAAATTATTAAAACACAGGGTAGTATTGCATTGCATTTTTGCTTAAACGTTCTGAGTTCAAGTGTGACATCCTCAGGTATGCCATTCCCCACCCCAACCCTGGAATAAAAGCCACTAAAAAAGTTGGAGGGGCTCCCCGCACTATTGTTGCTGCTGTTCAACGAATCTGGTTGTTTCGGTAGGGTAAGGGGATCAGGGATCAATTGTGAATGTGAAGTATCTATGTTAAAGTGCAACTTATGAAGAATTGACTCAAGAGGCCGTCAGTTGATTGACCAACCATAATTGCTAATATTAGAAAACAGAAACCCACCACTATCTAAAAGAGATAAATCTCTGGCAGAATCAGACATCCAAGCCAGAGAACAATATTCAAGTAAAGCTTACCAAACTGCGTCTTTCGTAGTTAAGGTGAAGATGCAAGTGTGATGGTCACTTTGGACGAAACGTTACTGACATTGGTCTTTTGTCGGTGGCAGTGCTTGCTAACACCCAGTTTATAGTAATGTTCATTTGCAGATTGTTGAAAGAAGGGGAGATAAATGTACTTTCTATGTGCGTGGAATGGAAATGACTATTTCAACTGATATTTCTACATGCAAAAGCATATGACGTGTATTACAATAGCAAATTGAGTTTGGAAAAATTAAAATTGTCTTTTCAAAGTGTATCCAGTCTGCTCGTAGGAAATATGTGTTATGAAATGATCAAACACTTAGCACCGTTTCATAAATCATACATTATGCAATGATTTGTATGACTCGCATGGCATTTATGGACAACAGTATTTTGACACCTATCCAATTTAGGATTTGAGCGCAATCAAATAACATTAGTTATTTCTTAAAACCTTTCAAAGCATTACTTGAAATGCAAATTTCCTCAACTTCTGTTTTCAAGATATATTTTACCGAATTGCAGCAGCTCGTAACGATATCTTCTTAGTTTGTCTTTGAAAATATCAGCGATTTTTGTTAATGCTACAAAATTCAATTTACCATTCTGTGAAAAATTATATCGAAAACATTGGAAAAGCTTCCATAAAAGCTATTGAATGGAATCCTTCATCGGAGTCCGAGATTCCCTGAACTGGACTCAGTCTGCTGACCACAATACATTTGATCTATGTCAAAAGCTGCCATTTGCGTTTATATAAGTTTTATTAGACAGATCATTGACAACACACATATTTTGGTCAGTATCAATTTATTATTATTTTATTATTATTATTATTATTATTATTATTATTATTATTATTATTATTATTTTAGAAGATAAACCCTGGTTGTTTATCGTTTGTTTTTCGATATTTTTAACACCTGCCAGGCCACAATCACTCCGCGAAGGTAAGTAGTTCCATGACCCCCCAGGGCGAAACAGGAATGGTTTTGTTGAAAAAGATTCAGTTTACCATTTTGTGAAAAATTATATCGAAAACATTGGAAAAGCTTCCATAAAAGCTATTGAATGGAATCCTTCATCAGAGTCCGAGATTCCCTGAACTGGACGACTTGACCACAGTACATTTAGATCTATGTCAAAGCTGCCATTTGCGTTTATATAAGTTTTATTAGACAGATCATTGACAAGTTACACATATTTTGGTCAGTAGAATTTATTATTATTATTATTATTATTATTATTATTATTATTATTATTATTATTATTATTATTATTTAGAAGATAAACCCCTGGGTTGTTTATCGTTTAGTTGGCCGGGCCGCTTAACACCTGCCCAGGCCACAATCACTCCGCCAAGGTAAGTAGTTCCACAACCACCCCAGGGCGAAACAGGAATGGTTTTATTGAAAAAGATTCGCTCTGGTTATGACAGTAAAGCAAAGAAACCATAAGTGCTTGAGAAAAATGTGGCTGGGCAAAATGTATCTTTTGGGGTATAGATACGCTTTCGCCATGTTTATTACTGGGTTGGCGGGTTAAATGCATTTCGCCGTGTTTAGTAATGGGTTCAGGTAAATGGAATCCCGCTGGTTATGATAAGAAAACAGAAAAACGATGCTGCCATGCGAAAAGTGTGCGTAGGGAAAGTTTTTTGTTTTTGGGGTACTTTTACAATTTCGCCGAATTTAGTACTGGGCTAGCGAAGTAAATGCATTTCTCCATGTTTAGTACAGGGTTGGCGGGTTAAAAGCATTTCGCAGTGTTTAGTAATGGGTTCGGGGAAATGGAATCCTGCTGGTTATGATAAGGAAGCAGAGAAATGATGCTGTCATGCAAAAAATGTGTAGGAAAAGTTTTTTTTTTTTGGGGGTGTACAGATACACTTTCGCAGAGTTTAGTAATGGGCTGGTGGGGGTACCTGTGTTGCAACAGTTGCGGGTAAGTGCAACCAAGAACGTTGAAACTTACAAGAATAAACTCAAAAGCGTATATGTGTTCTTTTTTTGCAGTATTAACTTACTGTATAGTTTGGGAAGATTGCATGCAGGGTGTGTTAGATTCATGCGCAGGGATAACAGATTAACAAGATATTGCACTTGCCGGACGAAATCTGAACCATTCAAAACAGACATACCCATGCACTGTCATGTGCAGGATGCATATGTGAACCCCGGAAAAAGGACAGCCCCCCAAGGAGGGGGACGTGTTAGCAACTTTGACTGGCAACGTTTAGGGGGTTTTCCTCATTGGGGGGATAACACCGCAATGTGATTGGTTGGATAAGTGTTGGGGGGGTTAGGTCCCCAAACTCCGAGTTTCCTCAGTAAGGGAGTGAGGGATGAACCAATGGCTCCCCAATAAATGTTCGGGAGGATAGTAGTAATGGGAGGGGTTGCCTTTGGGTCGGCTCATTTAATGTTCTTGTTTGTTCTCTGTTTATTTAGCAGTTTCTCATGTCTGGGTGCCATAAAAATAAAATTTTGGCCTGTTTCTCATGCCTCGTCATCTACGCCACCCACAACCCCGCTTTCCTTAGGGGTCCCTTAAACTGTAGGGTAGAAACGTGCGGGTGAGCCATTACATAGCCAAATAACACTCTCCCGGGGGTATACCCCACCCAGAACCCCGCATTCCCATCGGGTCCCCTAGCTTGTTGGTTGGGAGGGAGTAGATCACCTGTCCCTGGGGTATGCCCCACCCATAACCCCACTTTCCCATCAGGTCCCCTACCTTGTTGGTTGAACTTCAGGGGTTAATTACACTCGAGAACCAAAAATTAAAGGTAAATTCATAATTAGCAACCAAAAAAACTATAGGAAAAGTTAAGTTAGAAGGCAGTCGCCGCCGCGGAGTTACTATAAAGTTCTACCCAAATGTATGTTATGAAATGATCAAACATTTACCACCATTACATAAATCATACATTATGCAATGATTTGTACGACTCTATGGTATTTATGGACAAACACTATTTTGACACCCAACCAATTTAGGATTTGGGCGCAATCAAATAACGTTAGTTAATTTCTTAAAGCCTTTCAAAACTTTATTTGAAATGCAAATTTCCTCACCTTTTGTTTTCAAGATATATTTTACTGAATAGCAGCAGCTCATAACGATATCTCTTAGTTTGTCAATGAAAATATCAGCGATTTTTGTTAATGCTACAAAATTCAAAATTCTGTGAAAAAGTAATATCGAAGACATTGGAAAGGCTTTCATAAAAGCTATTGAATGGAATCCTTCATCGAAGTCAGAAATTCCCTGAGTTGGACGACTTGACCACAAAATGCCCGATTTATATCAAAGTTGTCATTTTTGTTTCTATAAGTTTTATTTGATAGATCATTGACAACTTATACATATTTTGGTCAGTACAATTTATTATTATTATTATTTAGAAGATAAACCCCCTATTCATATGGAACAAGCCCACCACAGGGACCATCCACTTGCAGTTCAAGCTTCCAAAGAATATGATGTTCATTTGAAAGAAGTAACAGAAGATTGCATGTCATTGTGATGAAAAAAGTAGCATTTCCATACCTTCATATATACATCCAAAGGCTTCAGAGCCTGGAGATCGTCTGGAAGCTTTCGGAAGCCTTTGGAAGCCTTCAGAATTCCTAGAAACCTTTGGAATTCCCAGAAGTCTTCGGAATTCCCCGAAGAAATCTTTGAAGGCTTTCCTCTCCAAGAAGCACCATATCCGTTCCTTCTCCATAAAACGCAGTTCTTTAGTATTGTACAAGAAATCCAAAGGCTTCTGAGCCTGGAGATCGTCTTGAAGCATTCGGAAATCCCAGAGGCCTTCGGAATTCCATGAAGCCTTTAGGGTTCCCAGAAGACTTCAAAATTCCCAGAAGCCTTCGGGGTTTCCAGAAGGCTTCAGAATTCCCAGATGCCTTCCGAGAATGACTCCTGGATATACACCCCTTGGAGTATCAGGGCTTACTGAAAAAGTCTTCAAGAATCCAGTCATCTTCGACTCCTTCTATTGCAGCCTGGCGAATCTTGAAATGTGCAAACAAACAAACAAACATTTCCAGCCACAGAAGGCTCCAGAATTCCCAGAAGCATTCAGAATTCAGCTCCACGAATGTGGGTTTCACCTGAAGAAATCTTCGAAGCCATACGTCTCCAGTAAGGGCCAAATCCGATTTCTTCTCCATAAAAATCTGTTCTTCAGTATTGTGCAAGAAATCCAAAGGCTACAGGACCTGGATATTGTCTTGAAGCCTTTGGAAGCCCCAGAAGCCTCCAAAATTCCTAGAAGCCTTTGGAAATCTCAGAAACCTTTGGAATTCTCAGAAACCTCTAGGATTCCCAGTGCGCATTCAAACACACGAACAAGACAGAGTTTTGGCATTATATAGATAAATAATAATAATAATAATAATAATAATAATAATAATAATAATAATAATAATAATGAGAAAACAGATTGTTACAGATTGTGGCTATTAACAAAAAAGATAAAACTTAGAGAAGGAAGATGGGTAAAACTGCACAAGTTGTCAATAATTCCCATTGGATAGCAGAATGGTTTTTCTGGTATATTTTCATGTGTTTTGAACGAATTTGATGATGATTATCGGCGGAAATCCATAGTTGTGGAGTTAGGTATAGATTGCCTTAACGCCACAACTTATGGACTTTCCGAGAAAAATCATCGTCAGATTCGTTCAAAACACATGAAAATATGTCAGAAAAACCATTCTGCTATCCAGTTTTAATGAACAAACAAGAACTCACGGAGAGGAAAACGCATTGATAATCGTCGACTATGATAATCATTCGACTTATGTTTCAAGGTTCTAGCGAATTCGCCATAATTTTTTAATAATAGCTAACAAAACTGTTCAACGTGTAGTGATTCAATTTTAACGAAAAACAAGAGCTCACGAAGTTTCGTAACTTCAACCATCGATAAATTTGGTAAGGTTAAGAAAGAACTCAACACGGACTCTGGAACGTTCCTCCGAAGGTTTCGCTTTCCTAGGCACTAGGGGTTGGGGCGTCAAATGTGTTTCGCCGTGTTTAGTACTGGCCCTTGGGGTTTAATTACTGTCGACCCCAAAACAATAACTGTGAATTCTTAATATGCAACCCAAATACTACAGGAAACTGTAATTTCCAAAGAAATGCCCGACGCGGAGTTATTACTTAGATTTACCCCATTGCCCTATCTGGGGGGCAAACCCCCGACCCCCCTTTTGAGGTCTTTTTGGATACTTGGACTTCGAGGGTACGTCTATGCAACGGCTCCTCTATCTGTCTTCTTTATGATGGATTGTTGTCTAGAGTCACTGGTTGGCTTGCTTTTCACTTTTCCGTATTTTCCAATACAAGATAGCGCACTGTTCGAACACTTCATCTAAAATATGAATTTGGCTCCAATTTTTAAGAATTATATAACTGAGAACTTGCTAAAAAAAAAAAAAAAAAAGAAATGAAAAAATGTTTACCTTAGTCACTGTCGGACTCCTCCAACTCGTCATCGGTGGCCGGGAAGTCGTCTGCATGTTGCCGTTCTTGATTTCCCAGAGGGTTGTACAGTATAGTCTTGCAGCTTCTAGGAAAAAAATTACGGTGAGCATCATCCCCGAAAAAAAATCAAGGAAAAGATAACGGCCGAAACACTGTTCAAAGTATGCCGTTCTCATCCCAGGCCGTTTGGCCCACTCTTTCACGTTCCTCCACAATCGCTCTACAGTTTGGGTATGGATAGTACGGATAGTACTATCTTCTGGATGAATGAAGTTTTCACTGTGGTTAATCACTCTGGGCGAGTATAACCTTCATTTGAAAAGAGTCGTATATGCGGCCCAGCCATCACTAATTACAATAGAGCCTGACCGTATATATCTCTTGATTTAGAGGATCAAAGTCCTAGCACTTCTGTCTTGTCCTTTATGAAGAGGGATGACAACTTCTTTTGGAGACACGTTCTGCCTCCAAAAGCCAGACATCGTTAAGCGTTCTCCCTCTGTTGTACTTTCTTTTGCAAAGAAAGTCTCGTCTATTTCTACGATGATTCCGGGACCATTAATGGGCTCTTGATTATTAAGCCAGTTAACAGTCACTCACTGCAAAAACTTCGCCAGTCAAGACTTGTGTGGCAGGACCAGTCTAAACATTTCAGAATGGTTTCATGCTTGAAACCCTTGTCTAACCAGTGGTTTACAAATAAACCAATTTCCCAAGGTTGTAAGTGGGTATTGTCTAAAAATGAACCTTTATATCAACTCACACTGAAATGACTGTTTCTCCCCCACCCCGCCTTTTTTTTTTTTTGCGGTTTTTCTCTATCGACCACAATAAAACTGATGTCGATCGTCGAATGGCGTTTTAGTTCATACAATTCAAACAATACTGGTTCTAAGCTTAATCACGTGTCTTATAAGAAATGCAATATAATTGGCTGAAAAAGTCATGCGATCATTTCTATTGGTGCTAATACCACGTCACCGGAAGTCATTCAAATTAATTGGCGGAAATTCAAATGTGTGGGCGGAATTTAAAAAACGCGCCGACTGGAAAAAATCAGTCATTGGGACAGTTTGAACGTGTGGGCGGAACTTCAGCGATGACTTCATCAGAGAACATGTACATAAGCACGAACGCGAGTGGCACAACTCGAGAAATTTTCCATAAGAAAAAAAAGGAGAAATTTTACTTAAAATCACATATTATGTTAGTATTTATTTGCGCCTGGGGTTTCTGGTATTCAAAATATTGCTTTTTCAATGCTGTAACTGAAGGTGCACAGAATTTTGAGCTATCGTATATTGGCAACATGCAATAATACCGGAAGATGTAGGTAGGCAGACCTCTGAGATGAAAAGAAATAATTTCCGTATTGCAAGCAGACTGCAATATATTGCAATTCCGTGTTCATAATAGTGCTTATATTCGGCTTGAAAGGAAAGTTCAGCTGGCAATACTGTATACAAGACGTTTGAATAGGAATGGTGACGTTATTTAATTTTTTAGTATGATTAAGAAATTAAATGCAACTTATTTCTTATTTATAGCCTTTTTTAACTTGTAGCTTAATTTATAACATAACGATTTATTTTTGGCAGAGACAGCAAGTAGAAAGTGGCTTCGATTGAACGGGAATTCGTCATGAAGTACATATGTACCGAATACGACATATTCCCCTATATACCATCTTTGAAAGAGATTACTATGTGTGGTCTTTCATAAATGACGGCTAAGGAAGATGTACTCTACTTTTGTTTTCATTCTGAAGTTTAACAGATGAGCTAAACAGTTACAGGAGCGGTTCCCACATGGGTCAGTGGCTTGAAATGAAACCTTCCAAAGAAAACGGTGTTCATCAGCAAGAAGTAACGGAAGGTAAGGTGACACAGAAGGAGGTCGGTAATTAGGAAAATAAAGATTAATTACTAAATCAAAATTTAAGGAAATTATTAAAACACAAGGAATGTTGTATTAGGGTAGTATTGCATTGCATTTTTGCTTAAATTTCTGGAGTTCCAAGTGTGTGACATCCTCAGGAAGGCTGTTCCCCAGTCCAACGGTATGGGGAATAAAAAGCCACTGTAACTGAAAAGTTGGATAGGGGGCCACATTTACCGCATTTTGTTGCTGCTGTTCAACGAATCTGGTTGTTTCGGTGGGGTAAGGGGATCAATTGTGAAGTATCTATGTTAGAGTGCAACTTATGAAGAATTGACGAGAGACCGTCCGTCAATTGACCAAGTCATAATTGCTAATATTAGAAAACAGAAACCCACCACTATCTAAAAGAGATAAATCTCTGGCAGAATCAGACATCCGCACCAGAGAACAATATTCAAGTAAAGAGTACCAAACTGCGTCTTTCGCAGCTAAGGTGGAGATGCAAGTGTAATGGTCATTTCGGACGAAACGTTACTGACATTGGTCTTTTGTTCGTGACAGTGCTTGCTAACACCCAGTTTATAGTAATGCCCATTTGCAAATTGTTGAAGGAAGGGAAGATAAATGTACTTTCTGTGTGCGTGGAATGGAAATGACTATTTCAACTGGTATTTCTACATGCAAAAGGAAGCTTGTTATTTCTGCATGCAAAAGGAAACTTAGCAATATGCATGAGATATCTCCAGCAGCAAGCATGTACAAATGTTTGGCAAAACGCAGGATAACAAATGGGTCACATGTCACATCTCCAAAACACCGTATGTTGAATGGCTACATATTATGAGGAAATTTTTGCAGACAGAAGTAGCAATAAAAGTCGAGGTAAGATTGTCCTAAAATAAGAATTATAATCGAAGCTACTCCGGTAAACTTTGAAATAAAATAAGACGTGTATTATAATAGAAAATTGAGTTTGGACAAATGAAAATTATGTCGTTTCAAACTGTATCTAGTCTGCTCGTGGGAAATATGAAATGACCAAACATTTTGCATCTTTGCATAAATTACATATTTTGCAATGACTTTTACAACTCGTATGGCATTTATGGGCAATTAGCATTTTGACACCTACCCACTTTAGGATTTGACCACAAACAAAAAACTTTAGTTAATTTCTTAAGCATTTGAAAGCATTATTGGAAATGTAGATTTCCTCACCTTTTGTTTTCAAGAGATTTTACTGAATAGCGGCAGCTCATCATGACATCTTCTTAGTTTGTCAATCAAAATATCAGCATTTTTGTTAACCCTTAAGGGACAGCATAATTTATTAGTGTGTATAACCCCAGACCGGGGAAAGTTTGAGGTCGGCAAATAAAAAAAAAATCACATCAATGGAAAGAGAATGACACGTACATTCACACTGTATAAATAAAAAACTTTTCCCTACCTTCCACGAGAAGTTGAAAATGACTATTTACAACCCCTTGTGGGGCCTCATTTACAAGACAATCCTAAATTTTACCAACTTATATATGTTTTTTCTAATAAATAAATTTATTGTACTTTTTCAAATTATTATTACTGTTCATGCAATATCAAAACAGATAAGAAATAAAAGCAGTAAAATTTTTTTTGCATATTTGTTGAAAAATATTCACGTAAATTTACGAGAAGGAAGATTCAGTAACTTTTTTACTTTTACATGCTTTTTCTAATATTTCTTTGCAATTTTCTTTGTAAAATTACATTTACAGCCGACATACTATCGTAAAAGACAAAAACAACAGCAACCCCTTCGTATATTTACAAGCAAATTTACAAAAAGACTCATGTGAGAGAGAGAGGAAGTAGTCTTTTCATTCAAGTCTGAAACATTACTGAATTTACTGATGGCTGTGAAAAGATGTCTGTGGCAACTGGCCCACGTCAGTATAAAAGTTGCCGTTAGTGAATTTATAGCATATAGAAGTATTGGCACCTCTATCTCGCGTCATTCTTATCATGACAGCGGTGCGTAATATTTTTCACACTCAAGCTCAATCCGTCCATCTCCCCAATCCTGTTTTACTTCACACTGAGGCTCAATCCGTCCCGTGTGTGTTCCACCATAAATCAGAAACGCATTGAGCAATTTCAACCAAACTTGGTATATACATAATATTATGACTTACCATCTGGAAAAGAATACTGTGGGGTAAGACATCACTAGCACCAATTGGGTTGGGGGTGGGAAGGGCTTCCCTGAAATGGGGTTCATTTAGACTTAGTAACTAAATAAACCCTACGAATTTATCATACCTCATTTTGGTATACATATGACTTACCATCTGGACAAGAACACTGTGGGGGTATACAAGACATCACTGGCACCGTAGGGGTGGGTGGGAAGGGGGTGACATGTAAAAATAACTGAAAACGACAGATATTAGAGTCTAATTCATAGTTTTTGAGGTCACTGAGATGAATAGTAACACTCTCGATGCCCTTTAAGTCCAAGTTCAGCCCCGATAGGAATGTGGGGTGAGAAGGGGTAAAATATAAAATGTCAAATATGCTGGGTAATGTAATTGAAGAAACTCTCTTAACAGGAAAGTAAGAGAGTGAGAGGGAGAGGAAATGAGAGAGAGAATAGAGGTAGGTGTTAGGGAGGAGAAAGAAGGAAAGAGTGAGGGAGAGTTGGGGAGAGAGTTTATCAGTTATCATTCAGTTTTCCCGAGATTCCCTGAATTGGACGACTTGACCAAAGTACATCTGCTGCACGCCAAGTTACCATTTGAGTTTTTAACGTTTTTATTTAACAGCAGTTACAATTTGGTAAGATGCAAACGCAAAATATGCCAATGATGTAAGATTTTTTTTTTTTACACTAAACCAGCTCCTATTTTGCCCTCACTGTAGAGTGGCCTCGATGTCAAACTTCTTAGCTCCAGGGGTCCTTTATTCATTCACACTGTTGGACCGTGGAACAGTCTCCCTGCGTGATGTTACAACAATTGGAACCTCAAAAGCTGGCGTGAAGATGCAGTGGATCACCATACCATTTTATTTCTAATAACTGATCTCTTCTTTCTGATACTTCTTTCAAATCAACACCACGTTCTTTGGAAGCTAAATTTCAAGTCAATGGGCCCGGTAGCCCCTTGTTCCATATAAAAAGGGTTCATCTTCTGAATAATAATAATATAATAATAATAATAATAATAATGAGAAAGTAAAGATTATTGGGTAAAGGAAAAGATAAACCTTAGGGTACCCATTCGTGAATGAGGAAAATATATGACAAGAAATTAAATAGAAACGATGACGTTTTAATGTTTCTTTTTTTTTTTTTTTTTAGTATAATTACGAAATTAGATGCTTTTAATTTCTTAATTGGGTTTTTTTTTTAGAAAAACGCTTGACTTATTACATAACGATTTATTTTTGTACAAAGTGGTCTCGATTGAACGAGGAAATTTCTTCGTCCCTTCGTAGGGACATCAGATAAACCATTTGCTCTTTTTTGAAGGAAAGATCACCCATTAATACCGATTAATGTTTCTTTTAGTTTTGTGTAGTTCTACTACGAAATTAGGTGCACTTTTTTTTTCTAATTAGGTCTATTTAACTTATTATAGAAGGGAAGGGAAGACGTAGGTAGGTGGGTTATGAGTGAAAATATATGACAAGAAATTAAATAGAAACGATGACGTTTAATGTTTCTTTGTTTTTTTTGCAATTTAATTTCTTAATTAGGCTTAAAAAAACGCTTGATTTATTACATAACGATTTATTTTTGGTGGGGATAGTGAGATGCTCGATTTGAACGGAAACTTTCTTTCCCTTTAGGTCATCGCAATGAAGAATCCACTTGATCTCTTTTTGAAGGAAAATCACCTTGTGAGTGGTCTTTCATAATTACCGATTAATGTTTCTTTGAGTTTTGTGTAGTTCTATACGAAATTAGGGTGCACTTGTTTTTTTATTAGGTCTATTTAATTTTATAGAAGGAAAGGAAGACGTAGGTAGGTGGAGTTATGGTGAAAATATATGACAAGAAATTAAATAGAAAACGATGACGTTTAATGGTGTTTTTAGTATAATTACGAAATTAGACGCTTTTAATTTCTTAATTAGGGTTTTTAAAAACGCTTGACTTATTACATAACGAACGGTACAAAGTGGCCTCTCTTCGTCCCCTTCGTAGGACATCGTAATGAAGAATCCATTTGAGCTCTTTTTGAAGGAAAGATCACCTTGTGAGGGTCTTTCATAATTACCGATTAATGTTTCTTTTAGTTTTGTGTAGTTCTACTACGAAATTAGGTGCACTTTTTTTTTCTAATTAGGTCTATTTAACTTATTATAGAAGGGAAGACTTAGGTAGGTGGGTTATGGTGAAAATATATGACAAGGAAATTAAATAGAAACGATGGTTTAATGTTTCTTTTGGTATAATTACGAAATTAGGCACTTAATTTCTTATGGTGATTTTTGGCAAATAGTAGTGAGTGGCCTCAGAAATTAGGACATATGAAGAATCCAAGCTCTTTTGAAGGAAGATGACGTTTAATGTTTCTTTTAGTTTTTGTTTTTTTGCACTTTTTCTAATTAGGTCTATAATTTACAGTAGAGTAGGTGGGTTATGAGTAGATGAAACGATGACGTTTAATGTTTCTTTTTGTTTTTAGTATAATTAATTTCTTAATTAGGGCTTTTTAAAAAAAAAAAACGCTTGATTTATTACATAACGATTTATTTTTGGCAAGGATAGTGAGTACAAAGTGGCCTCGATTTGAACGGAAACTATCTTCTCCCCTTCGTAGGTCATCGCAATGAAGATTCCACTTGATCTCTTTTTGAAGGAAAGATCACCTTGTGAGGGTCTTTCATAAGTGCCGATTAATGTTTCTTTGAGTTTTGTGTAGTTCTACTACGAAATTAGGTGCACTTGTTTTTTTTTTTAATTAGGTCTATTTAACTTTTTATAGAAGGGAAGGGAAGACGTAGGTAGGTGGGTTATGAGTGAAAATATATGACAAGAAATTAAATAGAAACGATGACGTTTAATGTCTCTTTGTTTTTTTTTTTAGTATAATTACGAAATTAGACGCACTTAATTTCTTAATTAGGGCTTTAAAAAAACGCTTGATTTATTACATAACGATTTATTTTTGGCAGGGATAGTGAGTACAAAGTGGCCTCGATTTGAACGGAAACTATCTTCTCCCCTTCGCAATAAAGATTCCACTCGATCTCTTTTTGAAGGAAAGATCACCTTGTGAGGGTCTTTCATAAGTGCCGATTAATGTTTTTTTGAGTTTTGTGTAGTTCTACTACGAAATTAGGTGCACTTTTGTTTGTTTTAATTAGGGCTCTATTTAACTTGGAAGGGAAGAGTAGGTAGGTGGGTTATGAGTGAAAATGTATACAAGAAGTAGGAACGCTGACGTTTAATATTTGTTTTTTTTTTAATATAATTACGAAATTAGATGTACTTTGTTTCGTAATTAGGGCCTTTTTTATTTAACTTACAGCTTCATTTATTACATAATTTATTTTTGGCAGGAATAGTGCGTACAAAGTGGGGTTGATTGATTGAACGGAAACTATGAACGTCCCTTCATAGGTCATCTCAGCAAAGATTTCACTTGATCTCTTTTTGAAGGGAAGATCGCCTTATGAAGGTCTTTCACAAAAGCCGACTAATGTTTCTTTGGGTTTTGTGTGGTACTACTACGAAATTAGGTGCACTTTTGTTTCTTAATTTGGTCTTATTAAAGTAGGGAAGACGCAGGTAGGTGGGTTATGAGTGAAAATGTATGACAAGAAATTAGATAGGAACGATGACGTTTAATGTTTCTTTGTTTTTTTTTTTTTTAGTATAATTACGAAATTAGATGCACTTTGTTCCTTAATTAGGACTTTTTTTTTTAACTTATAGCTTCATTTATTACATAACGATTTATTTTTGGCAGGGATAGTGCATACAAAGTGGCTTCGACTGAACGGAAACCTTAAACGTCCCTTCGTAGGTCGTCGTGGCAAAGACTTCATTTGATCTCTTTTTGAAGGAAAGATCACCTTATTAAGGTCTTTCGTAGGTGCCGATTAATGTTTCTTTGAGTGTAGTGTAGTTCTACTGCGAAGTTAGGTGCACTTTTGGGTTTTTTAATATGGTCTCTATTTAACTTATTATAGAAGGGAAGACGTAGGAAGGTGGGTTATGAGTGAAAATATATTCAAGAAATTAAATAGGAACGATAACGTTTAATGTTTCTTTGTTTTTTTTTTTTTTGTATAATTACGAAATTAGATGCACTTTGTTTCTTAATTAGGGCTTTTTTTTTAAACATATAGCTTCATTTATTACATAACGATTTATTTTTGGCAGGAATAGTGCGTACAAAGTGGGGGTGATTGATTGAACGGAATTACGAACTACCCTTTATATGACGTTGCAGCAAAGATTTTATCCTTTTTGAAGGAAAGATCACCTTATGAAGGTCTTTCACAAAAGCCGAATAATGTTCCTTTGAGTTTTCTTTGGTACTTCCGCGAAATTAGGTGCACTTTTGTTTCTTAATTTGTGCGCTATTTAACTTATTAAAGTAGGGAAGACGCAAGTTGGTGGATTATGAGTGAAAATACATGACAAGAAATTAAATAGGAACGATGACGTTTAATGTTTCTTTGTTTTTTTTTTTAGTATATTACGAAATTAGGTGCACTTTGTTTCTTAATTAGGGCTCTTTTTTTTTACTTATAGCTTCATTTATTACAGAACGATTTATTTTTGGCAGGGATAGTGCGTACAAAGTGGGGTTGATTGATTGAACGAAAACTATAAACGTCCCTTCATATGTCATCTCAGCAAAGATTTCACTTGATCTCTTTTTGAAGGAAAGATCACCTTATGAAGGTCTTTCACAAAAGCCGATTAATGTTTCTTTGAGTAGTGTGTGGTACTTCTACGAAATTAGGTGCACTTTTGTTTCTTAATCTGGGCTTTTATTAAAGTAGGGAAGACGCAGGTATGTGGGTTATGAGTGAAAATATATGACAAAAAATTAAATAGGAACGATGGCGTTTAATGTTTCTTTGTTTTTCTTTTAAGTATAATTACAAAATTAGATGCACTTTTTTTCTTAATTTGGGCTCTTTTTTTTTTTACTTATAGCTTCATTTATTACATAACGATTTATTTTTGGCAGGGATAGTGCGTACAAAGTGGGCTCGATTGAACGGAAATCTTCAACGTTCCCTTATAGGTCATCACAGCGAAGACTCTTCTCGATCTCTTTTTGGAAAGATCTGCTTTTAGATCTTTCGCGAATACCGATGAACGTTTCTGAGTGTTCAGCAGTACAATACAATTTGCCGCCGCCTCTCCTCTTTAACATTTGCTTATAGCTTCATTTATTACATAACGATTTATTATTGGCAGGGATGGTGAGTAAAAAGTGGCCTCGATTGAACGGAAAACATAGACCTGTTCACAATTACTTATGTTGGACTTTTCATTTGATCTCTTTTCGAAGGAAAGACTATCTTGTTATAGGATCTTTCGCAGATGTCGACGGCGTCGGTGACCCTGGTAGTTGTGACGCCAGATAACCCACAATTAATCAATCAATCGCAGATGCCGAATAATGTTTCATTGATTATTGTGTAGTACAATTCTGAAATTAGGTGCACTTTTGTTTCTTAATTTGGGCTTTATTTAACTTATAGCTTCATTTATTACATAACGATTTATTAATTATTACTGGCAGGGATAGTGAGTACAAAGCGGCCTCGTTTTAACGGAAAATATAAATGTTGGTATATAGTTTCCGAAGTCGACGTTTTCACCTTTCCTCGTAGATGATTATGCAAGGCAGAGTTAACAGATATCATTTGCCATTTGATGTTAAAAACTCTATATGAAATTATGCTAAATCTATCAAAATCATGCTAGTGGGATGACAAAATTATGTTAATTTTATGCTAACTTAGTATTGTTTTATTTTCACAGTAAATACAAATATATAACTTTAAACTACAATTGGCCATTAATAAACATTTGACATTTCTATTAGAGACGTGTCTGGAAAGTATTGGATTTTATATCAAACAAAAAGTTTTCTTTTTTACGAAAAATAGGAAATTAAATTAACAGAAAATCACAGACAGTTGTTACAATATAAACTTGATTTTCGTAAAAGCATTATTAAACATAAAAAAAAAACTCACGCTTCTTCAAACCGATGATTCAACAGGGTATAATACCAGCTGAAGTTTTCCCTGTTAAATATGAACTAAATGTGTTAAGCTGATAACCCTATTTATTGTAAATATCTGTTTATGGACCTCAGCATGTCCTTAGAAGGATTAAAGTTGGTGCAGTCACCCGCTTTCTTTATTCCTTGACTGCATATCATTTCATTTGTTAATGAAACATTTGACCGTCTGTTTCGTTTATCATTTTTTTTTCAAGTTTATCATGGAGAAAATACGCTCACAGTCTGCATTTGATAAGGTAAAATGGTGAGTAAAGCCCGAATGAACTTTGAAAGAATAGGATATTTCTTAATTTGATTAACTTTAGCCCGGAATGACTCTGTGCGGATATTTTCAGAAAGAAAATGAATATCGCCACTTATAATCAGTGCACGCCATACACTATCCAAGTCTTGTTCATACGCCAAGATTATATTTGTAAATTTTGAAGAAATTTAAAAAAAATAGATGATATCTCAGCCCCTACCAAATTTGTAGGATCGAGAATGGAACACACATCCGTCAGAATTTGATAATTTAAAGGGAGACGTTTCTTTAACTGCTAATTCTACCAAAAGAAATTCAGAAGGCGCTCTAACATTTGTGCTGTTTTCTCTCTCTGGCATCAGCAGTACTTTCTAACAGTTTGGCAACTTGAACTCCACCATATATTTGAGAAGCATGATCAAACCTGTGCTCAGATTTTCTTATGCGACATTAGACTGATAAACTTTAATTTGATAATTTTTTTTTATCAAAAGTCAGTTATGTGTTTTTTAAATGATTCTGTATTTATGCCAAACTTCACCAAATTATGCTAGAATTATGCTAAATGTGTCTTTGTGCCAAATATTATGCTAGGCAATGAAAGTTACCTCAGATTATGTTAAAAGCATCAAATGATGCTAGATCTGGTAACACTGATACAGTGTTGAAGGACTATTTATTATTAAAATTTCGAAAGATGAACCATACTCCATATTGACCAGTCCCCACAAGGGTCATTGACTTGAAAGCTTCCAAAGAATTGGGTGTTCATTCGAAAGAAGTAACAGAAGGTAAGGGGATATATAGAAAAGGTCAGTCATTGGAGAAAAAGATTAATCTGTAAATAAAGATTTAAGTAATTAATTAAGTACAAAGAAAATTGTATTACATTGCATTTTTGCCTCAACTTCTGAACTTCCAATTGTGCGACAGCCTCAGGGAGGCTGTTCTACAGTCCAACGATGTGAGGAATAAAGAACCTCTGGAACTGAGAAGTTCGACAGCGAGGCACGTTCACTGCATATTGGTGTAGCTGTTCAGTGAATTTGGTTGTTTTGGCAGGAAAAGGGGATCAGGTATCTGAGGAATAAAGAATCTCTAGAACTGTGAGAAGTTCCACAGTGAGGCACATTTACTGCAAATTGTTACTGCTGTTCAGTGAACCTGATTGTTTTGAAAGAAAAGGGGGATCAGGTATGAATTGTGGATGTGAAATGTCTCTGCCAAGATAAAACTTATGAAAAATTGACAGACAAGAGACCATCCATCGTTGGTCCAAGTCTTAACTGCTAATATAGAAACCTACCGCCACAAACCACTCTTTCTAAAAGAGATAAATCTCTGGCGGAAGCAGACATGCACAGTGGACAACATATCCCAGTAAAGATTACCAAACTGGGTCTTTTACAGGTGACGATTCAAGTTTGATGGGCTCTTTGGACTAAAGATTACTGAAGTGGGTCTTTCGTAGGTGAAGATTTAAGAGAGATGATCTTTTTTGGACAAAAAAATTACTGATTTGGGTCTTTCGTAGGTGACAATCCAAGAATGATGGTCTACTTTTGACGAAAGATTACTGAATTGGGTCTTTTGTAGGTGACATTGCAAGCATGATGGTTACTTTGGACAAAAGACTGTTGAATTTGGCCTTTCGTAGGTGACAATACAAGTGTGATGGTCACTTGGGACAGAATATTACTGAATTGGGTCTTTCGTAGGTGACGATGCAAGCTTGATGGTCACTGTAGATGAAAGATTACTGTGTTGGGTCTTTCGTTGGTGATGATGCAAGTGTGGTGGGCTCTTTGAATGAAAGATTACTGAATTTGGTCTTTCCAAAGATTGCTGAATTTGGTCTTTCCAAAGATTACTGAATTTGGTCTTTCCAAAGATTACTGAATTGGGTCTTTCGTAGGTGACGATGCAAACGTGATGGTCACTTTGGACGAAAGATTACTGAAATGGGTCATTCGTAGGTTACAATGCATGCTAACACAGTTTATCGTGATGTCCATTTGCAAATTGTTGAGGGAAGGGAAAATTAATGTACTTTCCACTCTGCATATGAGTGGAATGGAAATGATCATTTCTACTGATATTTCTACATGCAAAATGAAGCTTAAAACTTAGTAATATGTATCAAATATCTCCAGCAGTAAGCATGTACAAAGGTTTGGCAAACTGCAGGATAATAAATGGGCCATGTGCCACATCTCCAAAACACCGTAAGTTGAGTAGCTATATATTAGGAGGGAATTTTTGCAGACAGAATTAGCAACAAAATCAAGATGACGTTGTCGTAAAGTTAAAATTATGCTCAAAGTTGATCTGCTAAAATTTGAAACGACCTAAGATATGTAATACAATAGAAAATTTAGTATGGAAAAATTAAAATGATTCCCTTTCAACCAGTAATGAATATGCTCCTAGGAGATCTATGTTATGAAATTATCAAACATTGATCACCATTAGATAAATCACACATTTTGTTATGACTTGTCTCAGAAATCTGTTCACTGAAGAATTTCTAAATGCCACAACTATTCCCATCTGCAGATCAGGCAAGTTACGAAGTCATGTAAACAATTACAAACTAGTTTCCTTAACAGGATGCTTATGCAGATTTTTGGAGAAAATGGCACCTATGTAAACAAAGGATTCTGATGCCTTCCCAGTTTAGATCACAGAAAAGATCTGTTTTATCTTCACTATACCACGCCCCTTAGGGGGTGAGTGCTGTCAGTGCACCTCACGTGCTGCACTGTAGGCATTACTTAAGGGTCTTTGCAGCGTCCCTTAGGCCCCTAGCTGCAACCTCTTTCATTTATTTTACCGTACCTCCGTTCATATTCGTTTTCTTCCATTTTACTTTCCACACTCTCAAAAACTTGTTTCCTAGTGCAACTGCGAGGTTTTCCTCCCGTTACAACTTTCAGACCTTCTTACTGACTGTCAGTTTCCCTTTCATAGGTCACAGCGCCTGACCTAAATTCATAATTCTATTCTTCACCATAGCATCTGGGAGGCCACATCCGTAGAGGATTTGAGGGCAAAGAAATAACAGCAGTTATTTTCTTTGTTATTCAGAAACTATCATTATACCACATTGACCCCTAAAGGGGTTTCTAATGCACTGCAGCCATTAAAGTTCTGTGCAGCATCCCTTAGGCTCGTAGCTGCAACTCATTTCATTCCTTTTAATGTACTTGCGTTCAGATTCTCTTTCTTCCATCTTACTTTCCACCCTCCACCCTCTCCTAACTGTTTTTTCAACAATATTTCCAGTGCTGAATGACCCCACAGGTCCCAGCGCTTGGCTTTTGGCCTAAATTTCATAATCCAATTTAAATTCCCGTCTAGACTTTTCTCGCAACTCCCAGAGCCTAAGCTACGAAGTTAAGAGGTACCTGAGCATCAACTTTCCTACTGGTGCTATAAAAAAAAGAGGAAATAGGAATATTGAAACAAAAAAGACTGTCACTGAACCGAAATCTATATTTTACTGAATTTATTTTACTTTTTTTTGCACCCGTTAATGTTAGCAAGTACACTTGGATTAGGCGGCTAAAGTCTACCGTCACAAATGAGTTATCGTTTTCTATAGCGCCTCTACGTGTTCGTAGTTGTGAATTTCATGGTAAACTATGGCAGTTGAGAAGTTCTTAGCATTTAATCATAATTTATTTATTAATTAATATGTTAAATGATTTTGTTCTTTTGTAATAACTGATCTTTCTTTCTGTATTTCATAATACCTCCTGTTACCTCTTTCAAAAGAACCCGCCAAAGGGTATGGTGTTCACTTGAGAGAAGTAACAAAAGGTAATTTGAAACACAGAAAGGAAAGAGCAGTTATCAGGAAAGAAAAAAAATAAATTAACAAATTGATAAGTAAACAGATACAAATGTAATTGAATTATTAAAAGAGAAGGAGAATTGTTTGTATGGTGGTCATATTTTAGGGTAGTGAACAGATATAATATATGCCATGTGATTCTTAACTTACTGCCTTGGCTTAATGAGACATACCGTTCTAAAAAGAATTTGCTGTTAAGAATGATGAAAATGACAGTGTAGCCGTATTCATTGTTTTCGCAATATCGATGTATCCCAGTACTGTACAATAGAGTATTATACCTCTGGAAATGCAACATGCGAAGTCTTCTTCAGTAATGGCACACTTTTTTTTCTTTTTTACCCAAGGCATACATGAAGCCTTAATGATAACTAGAATCACTTATTTTAGCTTTCCATTTTGGATTCATAAGGTCAGGTGTCAGTATCTTTCTTAGAATCGCTCTCAGTCCAAATTCTATGTGCAATCCTGTTCATAACCACGCCATTCCATTGGAAGACTGCCCTGAGGAGGAAGAGGGGGGAATATGCCAGTGGAAATTGTACCCATAATCATAGGAGCACCAGGCACGATCCCAATATTCCTGAAAGGAACCTGGAAAAACTACGTGCCGAAGTAGCTCCAGGACTCCTGCAGAAGAACGTGCTATTAGAAACAGCACATAATGAGAAAAGTGATGGACTCCTAAGGAGGCAGGATGCATCCCGGAACCCCACACTGTAAATACTGCCCAGTCGAATAGGATGACTGAGATAAAAAAAAAAATATATCAACAAGAAGTCTTTATCCTTCACCAGATGCATTCTTTTCTCAGTGTATGTTAGATTCATATCCCTCAACCTATTTTAAGTTGAGTAGGCACTTTTTGTTTCGATACTGATAATGCTCTTAATGGAATCATTTAAAACTCAAACGCCTTCAATTATATTTTTTAGAGGTACCTCACCGAATAGAAGCTTTTTGCCATAACCAAAAGATTTTCAAGCAAATTAGTTCCGTCAGTCCACCTCATTCGGTGAACCGTAGGCATTTCCTAAGGTTCTTTGCAGCGTCCCTTCGGCCCCTAGCTACAACCCCTTTCATTCCTTTAACTGCACCTCCTTTCATATTCTCTTTCTTCCATCTTGCTTTCCACCCTCTTCTAACATTTGATTCCTAGGCGGCTGCGAGGTTTTCCTCCTGTTACACCTTTCAGGCCTTTTTAATGTCAATTTCCGTTTCACCGCTGAATGACCTGATAGGTCCCAGCGCTTGGCCTTTGGCCTAAATTCTATATTCTATTCTAAGCAAATTAGTAACGTATTTCATAATCAAAGATCTGCAAAGGCGATTTGTGCCATCATTTGAGCGGACAGGTTCGTTCAGTGCCAAATAACACAATTCTTTGTACGCGGTTCATTAGCTAGAGTTAAAGTCCTCATGTATAACTGGATAATTACAAATAATAGCAAATTTTTGTACGTGGTTCTTGTCATGGTCTGTGAGGAAATACCAAATGGGAACAACTCTTTTTTTTCTCTCTCTCTCTCATTTAGTTCATGTTATAGAGTAGAGAGTAGTGCCAAATAACAACAGTTTGCACATGGTTCATGTAACGGCTATAGGGGGTACTACCAAATAATTGCAACTCTATTTACATGATTTGCGTGATGGGAGAGGGGGCAGTGCCCCCAAAAAACTGCAACTCTTTGCACGTGGTACATGTAATGGGGTCTTTAGCATTGCTAGATGTGTACAACTTTTCTTACGTGGTTCAAGAAGTGAGTCAGGGAACGATAACAAATAATTGCAAGTCTCTCTCCATATGTGGTCGAGTTAATGGGAAAGGGAGCAAGCACTGTGAATTCAACGAAGGGAAGACATCAACACCAGTTAAAGAAAAATAAGCAACTTTCGTTTCACCCTGGTAGAACTTTCAGTCATTCTGCCTCGTTCTGTGGGGTGGGGTGCCAAGTTTTAAAACAGTGTTTATAACTATTCTGATTCAACGTATACCCTGAAATGTTTTCAGTGACGTGATCAAAGTGGAAAATTATTCTTGTGATAATTAAGCCTGTGTCACCAAATTACATTTGTCCAGTCTTGATTGAGAATGCTGGAAATAAAGTGTCCCTTCTGAAGTGGGAATTTGACTGATAAATATCATACTTTTTGAGGAAGCTGAAACTGGAATGGAATATACTAAGAAAAAAAAAAAGCTAAATTTAAATCAACTCTTTTTATTGAAGATGTAATTTTGACATGACTTCTTACAACAGATAGAGAGAAAAGTTGGTCCCAATAATATCTCCGATGAGATAATCTGTGTTTTGTATATACAGCTGAAAAATAAAACACACCTCTGATATCTGTCATGTTATAGAACGAGGTAATATTTTTGAGAGAATGACATTTCTTGACGTGAATCAAGATTACATGGTATGATCACTCTGGCAGAGACAGGTAATAAACTTACTGTCACTGGAAAATCCAAAACTCTTTACAAATACAAATGTGCATCATCCTCAGAATATACATATATATCATATATAAAACTATCAAATTGTCCCTTCAACTAAGAGGTATTCACTCTACGAAAGATGATATAAAAAAAAAAACTATTCACAAGATATCGCCACGTGAGAATACTGGGGTATCTGTGATGTTATGATGGGACATGTGGTCCTGCTGCTGGATAATAGTTTCGTCATCAAATATCTGGAGTATCGCCATGGCACAGAAACCCAAGATCAAGGAGACGGTACGTATCGTCCCGCCGTCTTTCTTGCTACGCTCTCTTTCCAGCACCTCGCAGAACGTCACGTAGAGGATGGTTCCAGCTGAAATGCCCTGGAGGATGGTGGTCGTCACGAAGCCTGCCGGGGAGTCATCGGTGGCAAACGAAACGATGAGCGTGCCAAGGAGGCCTCCGATGGGAGAAGCTAGAGAGAAGATGATCATGGAAGCCAAAAATCCTATCAGGGTGACTCCCACTTCAAGTAGCTCCATAGCCATGCAGAAAGCGATGACGATTTTGTGCGCCAGGAGGGCGGCGAATAGGAACCACACGTCCCGACTGGAGTTGACGAGGCCGAGGGCCAGACCCTCCATGATGCTGTGGAAGGAGAAGGCCACGACGAATATCATGGCTTTCAGGTGTCGGCAGCCCCTCGTTGGAGCCGGGCGACTTTTCCTCCTGCTGGGTGACTGGAGCGTCATTTGCCCCGTGCTCAGCATCGCCGTGATCCATGGTGTTCTGTGGACTCTTCTTGCTGTGAACATCGTCCTTGTTAGAGTCTTTGGCTGTGACTGGCTTGAGTGGAACGTGCTCGTTTTCAATGATGTCTGGACTGGTCCTTTCTCTGTCCTCATCTTTCTTGGGCGAGTGATGGTTGTGTGCGCTGCACGTGTGAACAACATGTTCAATGATGTATATGATGAAAAATCCCCCACAGATGATGAGTTCTGCGATGGGATAGTTTGTGTGGGGTAGGAAATGGTTGTCCAGAGCACGCTGCGTCAACAGGCGAGCTTCAGGGATGAGGTGCAAAAAGACAGTGGCCAGTAGGACTCCTCCACCAAAGCATAAGCAAGCACTGAGGGCAGCCTGGAATAAAAGCAGAATCATCTCAGATCTCCAGTTGTAAAGCAGTCAGATAGAAAGTTAACATAATAGGCTGTTAGAAAAAGCAGGGCATTACCATCAGTTTTATTGTGTATGATATCACCACCACAATTTTGGAGCTTCTTAAACACTCCATCTAGTAACGCTTGTCATGAATCCCGTAAAAATCTCAAGACTGCTGGCACAAAAGTTTAAAAAGATAAAACTAGAACAGCTCGGATAGTTATTAGGAAATTCTTGACATTTGCAAAGTTTTTTTATTATATGTCTAGATATATAATCACATCAACAGGAAGTTAGTTTCAGTGTTGAATAATAAACTAGGTAAGCCAGTTATTTCATGGGAAATTTTCTATCAAAATCTCAGAACACGACAAAAGAGCAAATGGTTATTTAATATGGTTTGGCAGTTGTGGTACAAATGAGAACGTTTCTCAAAAATGAGAATGAGAAATAAAGATAGGAGGAGGAGAACGAATTATTCTCACCTGTGCTTTTTTACCCTCAAGCCGTCCTTTGAGAAGGTTCCGCACGTACAAAGGTAACATGGAGAATATCAGAGTTATTATGGCCATTGTCACGAGGGCAACGGCCTTGGTTCCAGCCACACTCAACATTTTTGCAAAAATTGTTCTGTGGAAACGTCCACTACTAAACTTACACCTGCTGAGGTATCACAGAAATATTCGTCTGATCATACAAAAGTAGAATCAAAAGTCACGTATAACTCAGTTACTTTAAAACACTTCTTGTCGTACATACATTTAAGCATTTGACTTTAAAATATGTAATAAGTTTATAAATTTCTTCTCTTTTTAGTGTTTTTATTTTTCTAGTCTTCAGCAAACCGTATCAGTTTCATTGTTCTTTTTCATGAATGTTTTTTTTTTATCTTTCCTTTATTTCTTGAAAGTGTACTTTTCCCCGGCTCTGCAGTTTTGTATCTTTGTTGATTCAGCTTCGAAAGATCCTTTGCCTGGAAGGAAAGAATAAGTTAGGGTGAATCTTACGTGAAACTGTTTTATTCAGTAAAACCTTGAGCTTATAATGAGACTTTAAAGAAGCCTTTTACTGAACTAGGATTAAAAAACTTGATATGAAAATGAGACTTTAGAGAAGCCATTTATTGAACTCGAATTAAAAACCGCGAACTTATAATGGGGCTCTAAATGAGCCATTTACTGAACTCGAATAAAAGACCATGAACTTATAATGAGACTTTAAAGAAGCCATTTACTGAACTCAAATTAAAACCCTTGAACTTATAATGAGACTTCAGAGAACCCATTTACTGAATTTGAATTAACAACCTTGAACTTAAAATGAGACTAAAGAAGCCATTTACTGAACTCGAATTTAAAACCTTGAACTTATAATGAGACTTTAAAAAGCCACTTACTGAACTCGAATTAAAAACCAGGAACATATACTGAGGCACTAAATGAGCAATTTACTGAACTCGAATTAAAAACCTTGAACTGATAATGAGACTTTAAAGAAGCCATTTACTGAACTAGGATTAAAAATCTTGAACTTGAAACGAAGTTTACTGAGCTCGAATTAAAAACCTGGAACTTGAATCTTTAAAGAGTCCATTTACAGCAGTCGAAATCAGGAGAAAAAACAGAATAGTGTGTTGGTTTTTCCCTGGAGGGGGGCGAGCCATATATGCATACATATACACACACATGTGTATGTATATATGTATGTACAGTATGTATGCGCATCTATGTCAGGTTCGTTCAAAACACACATGCATGATTTTATATATATATATATATATATATATATATATATATATATATATATATATATATATATATATATATATATATATATATATATATATATATATATATATATATATAATATACATACACACACTATAGAATTCGGGAAGTACATTAACTACAGCCTATGCTAAGTTCTGTTTTCGCATGATGATAACTGCTAATAGTTGTTCAAGATATTTTATATGACATACCGAAAGTAAAATTTTAATATTTTCTCTCTTTCCTGATATATTATTCTTAATATTTTTTTCATAAACTGACTGAAAAGACGAGACATACAACAGACACGAAGAATTGAACCATTACAAGATTTAAGAAGAAGCGTCTTTATCGAAGATACGAATTATCTGAGCTTTTTTTTATTTTATTTTATCTCTTAATTATCGAAGTACTTTGAGCTTAGATAGAAATGCTGAATTGACATTTTAGACATATTATTATTATTATTATTATTATTATTATTATTATTGTTATTATTATTATTATTATTATTATTATTATTATTATTATTGTGTATTATTATTATATTATTACCCTCCTTTTCTGAATATCCCTTGCTTATTAAAAACTGCGTCTTCACTTGAAGACATTTCCCTTGAGAAAGGTTCAGTCCTTCATATATGTACAAAAACATGCTCTCTCTCTCTCTCTCTCTCTCTCTCTCTCTCTCTCTCTCTCTCTCTCTCTCTCTCTCTCTCTCTCAGTAAATGAATTATATTTATCCAAGAAGTGATGAAAATCAGAGTATTTAATGAAGACCTCTCTCTCTCTCTCTCTCTCTCTCTCTCTCTCTCTCTCTCTCTCTCTCTCTCTCTCTCCACTAAAGAATTATATTCTCTTAAGAGTGATGATAAAAAGCATGGCATTTGATAAAGATTTTTTATAGAACTTTACATCTTCTCTCTCTCTCTCTCTCTCTCTCTCTCTCTCTCTCTCTCTCTCTCTCTCTCTCAATGAGTAATATTCTTTCAAAAAGTGATGTTATAACCATGAACATTTGAGAAAGATTTTTAATAGAACTTTCTCTCTCTCTCTCTCTCTCTCTCTCTCTCTCTCTCTCTCTCTCTCTGGAATGAATTATATTGTTTTAATTATGATTTATTTCAAAATTTGATGATGCAATAGAACTTTACTCAGATTATATTTTTCAAAGGCATGATGAAAACCAGAACATTTGAGAAAGATTCTTAATAGAACACCTCTCTCTCTCTCTCTCTCTCTCTCTCTCTCTCTCTCTCTCTCTCTCTCTCTCTCTGTCTCTACTCAAAAAGTGATGATATAAACCAGAACATTTGAGAAAGATTCTTAATAGAACTTTACATTCTCTCTCTCTCTCTCTCTCTCTCTCTCTCTCTCTCTCTCTCTCTCTCTCTCTCTCTCTCGTTTAAGTAAAGCTTTCAGAACATCGCCTCCCCACACAGTAGCAGATGGAAGCGTCCTCTGAAACGTCACAGTAAAAAGAATATAGATAAGAATTGATATCTTATCTTCAATCAAAATAGCAGGCGACATAAGAACTACAGCCTTTCTGAGTGACTTTGACAGTGGAGATTATCTAAAGGTGATAGATAGTAAAATGGTGAAGGCTCTCTCTCTCTCTCTCTCTCTCTCTCTCTCTCTCTCTCTCTCTCTCTCTCTCTCTCTCTCTCTCTCTCTCTCTCTCTCGATTGTCTGTGGCGGATAATGTATGCAATGGAGATGAATTTCTGTGTTTATATATATATAAGTTTAATCAATCATCCCGATTAAATGATTCAAAT
>NC_089763.1:26658494-26685994 GCF_040412425.1 Macrobrachium rosenbergii | reverse complement strand
TATAGATCCCACCGTCCCAGCGCTTGGTCTCTGGCCTAAATTTTATAGTCCAATTCCAACCTATGCATATGGTACCATTGTGCTGCAAATAAGGTACAGGGAATACTAACGACAAATGAAATTGAAAGTAGACATCGCTGCTTTTCACGATAGGTAAGATCATATCAATATCATTAGAGCCATATTTATTTCTGTTAGACCCTGAAGGCACATTTGTTGGCGTTATCGACTCCCATCTGAACTACTGCTCAAGAATATTAACTTTTTACCCTGTGGTGGGAATGCAGTGCATTACTACCCTAAAACGATTCTCCTTGTATTTTTGCTTATATTTTCTTCTTTTTATTTATTTATTTCTTAATTATTTTCTCTTCTTCCTGTATTTCCTATTATCTTGTGTTGCTTCTTTCAAATGAACACCATATTTTTCGGAACTTTGAATTTCAAGTCAATTTGCCCCTTTGGGCTCGTTCCATATCAACAGGGCTTATCTTCTGAATAATAATAATAATAATAATAATAATAATAATAATAATAATAATAATAATAATTGTGACTAAATATAACCGCATCGATATGAAAATAACAAGGGTTTAATTTTTATAATCTCTCTTTTGTTCTATGATGTTGGCTGATTTTATACCAGCACCGACCCTTTGTCTGTACAAGTGGGCATGTAAGTATCGTACAGTGTTATAGGTAAAAGAGGGCTGGTGTGGACCTGTGGACCCGTTAAATAAGTGGACGACACACAAATCTCCATTTTCATCCTTTTTAAAAAAATTTTTTGAGAGGAGTCAGTCTTAATTCTCACTTTAAATCAAATTCTTCAGAGCAACGCGAGAGAAATTTTACACTGAAAACTTATAATTATTGTTTATGAGCAGCTCTTAGGAGCAAGAGCCTGTGCTGGCATAATAGGAGGAAGAGCCTGCTGACTATAACTGTTCTTAAATTGTACTGTAAACGTGTGTGTGTGTGTGTGTGTGTGTGCATTCTGTGCAAGAGCCTGTGCTGTCATAAGCCTGGCTTAATCCAACGACAGCAACTGTAGTAATTGTTTTTTTTTATTATAATGTGATCGTATGTACAGTACATTCTGTTGGAAATCATTCACAGAAACTGTAAATTTTCTTTGGCTATTTTATACTACCTCGTCCTCCGGTCATTTTGAATTCCCTAAATCATTTCTTTGGTGTTTTGAATATCGTCATGTGCCTTTATCTAATTATATATTATCTGTTAATCCAGATAAATATATAATTAGAAGTTGGTGCCCCAAATCTTAACAGATAATTCGTTGCCTTCGTATCTGTCTTCTGGGCAACCAGATCAGGGTTTTAGTTAAAGGGCATAGCAAGATACAGTCAAGCATATGAAAAGAAAAAAATAATAGTTTTATCGCGTATAACATTCAAGATTGCAGCCACTGTTCATCATCCAGTACAGAGTTGTATTATCTGTGGCATGATTTTATATCTTTTATCATCATCAGTCAGCAATGCAATGATTTATATAATTTTTCTTTTTTAAGATAAACAGTGAGGTCAGCAACTAAAAAAAAACGTTGCTTTGACCTTATTCATTATCTTGATAAGTAGAAAAACTGAACGATTGAGGTTAGATGAAACACTTGAAGTTGGAAAAGGTTTGTTCAGAGAAGATCGGTCACTCTTAATGTAGATATGAGAAGGACATTGATAAACGTAAATAACAGCACAAAAAAATCAGGAAAAGACTGGGAACTTGATGGTACTGACCTTGTAAGGCTCTGTCCTGCCTAATTTCCAGATATTACTGAACCAGATGTGATTTGTTCTGAACCTCTTCAATAGAATTATCTCTCTTTTTTACTCATTAAGATGTTCGCATTTTGTAGGTACCGTTCTCTAGATCTTCCTCCTAGACATTCCTCCTCTAGTTATTCTTCCTCTAGATCTTCCTCCTATAGATCTTCCTCCACTAGATTTTCTCCTCTAGATATTCTCCCTCTAGATCTTCCTCCTCTGATATTTTACCCTCTAGATCTTCCTCTTATAGATCTTCCTCCTCTAGATATTCTTCCTTTAGATCTTCCTCCTCAAGATATTCTTCCTCAAGATATTCTTCCTCTAGATCTTCCTCCTCTAGTTATTCTTCCTCCAGATCTTCCTCCTTCTGTTTAGATCATCCTCTCAAGATCTTCCTCCTCTAGATATTCTTCCTCTAGATCTTCCCTCCTCTAGATAGTCTAGATCTTCCTTCAGATCTTCCTCTCTGATATTTTTACTAGATCTTCCTCTTATAGATCTTTCAGATATTCTTCCTTTAGATCTTCCTTCTCAAGACTAGATATTCCTCCAGATATTCTTCCTCAGATCTCCTCCTCATATTCTTCCTAGATATTCCTCTCTAGATCTTTCTTCAAGATCTTCCTCCTCTAGATATTCTTCCTCTGATCTTCCTCCCTAGATTTCTTTCCCAGATCTTTCCTCCTCTAGATATTCTTCCTGTAGATTTCCCTCCTCTAGCTCTTCCTCCCCAGATCTTCCTCCAAGACATTCCTCCTCACATCTTTCTTCTCCTCAAGACATTCCTCTCAAGACATTCTGCCTCTAGTCTTCCTCCTCTAGATCTTCTTCCTCCAGAGATATTCTATCCCTAGATCTTCCTCCTCTAGATATTCTTCCCAGATCTTCCTCCAACATATTCTTCCTCTAGATCTTCCTCCTCTAGATATTCTTCCTCTAGATCTTCCTCCTCTAGACATTCTTCCTCTAGATCTCATCCTCTTCCCCTAGATCTTCCCTCCTAGATATAGATTAGCCTTCCTTCTAGATCTTCCTCCAAGACATTCCTCCTCTAGATCTTCCTCCAAGACATTCCTTCTCAAGATCTTTCTCCAACACATTCTGCCTCTAGATCTTCCTCCTCCAGATCTTCCTCCTCTAGATATTCTTCCCCTAGATCTTCCTCCTCTAGATATTCTTCCTCTAGATCTTCCTCCTCTAAATATTCTTCCTCTAGATCTTCCTCCTCTAGATATTCTTCCTCTAGATCTTCCTCCTCTAGATATTCTTCCTCTAGATCTTCCTCCTCTAGATATTCTTCCTCTAGATCTTCCTCCTCAGATATTCTTCCTCCTCCTTCAGATATTCTTCCTCTAGATCTTCCTCCTCTAGATATTCTTCCTCTAGATCTTCCTCCTCTAGATATTCTTCCCCTAGATCCTTCCTCCTCTAGATATTCTTCCCCTAGATCCTTCCTCCTCTAGATATTCTTCCCCTAGATCCTTCCTCCTCTAGATATTCTTCCTCTAGATCTTCCTCCTCTAGATATTCTTCCTCTAGATCTCCCTCCTCTAGCTCTTCCTCTAGATCTTCCTCCAAGACATTCTTCCTCTAGATCTTCCTCCAAGACATTCCTTCTCAAGATCTTCCTCCAACACATTCTGCCTCTAGATCTTCTTCCTCTAGATCTTCCTCCTTTAGATCTTCCTTCTCAGTGTCTCCCTACTCAAGGTCTTCCTTTTTTAGATCTTCCTCCTCTAGATATTCCTCCTCTAGATCTTCCTCCTCTAGATTCCCATCTCACCCTGGCCAGGTAATCACTTCGATATGTCCCTTGTATAGTAAAGGTATTTTTTAGTAGTCTGGCTTTTCACGAGTACTTTACTGCAAGCCTTCAGTCTGCAGAGCATTCTAGAGGACAGTGTCTACCTCGAAACACCAGTCAATCCACCATATTACACAGTTATTTGATCAGATGGATGGATGTGGTGGGGAGGGGGGGTGGTTGGTTATGGGTGGGGCGGGACTGGGGGAAGAGGATGCGTGGAACAGAAACAGGTGGAGTTAACTCGAGCGGCGGACCCTGCTGTACAGTGGGATTAGTAATGTCGAAGGAAGAAGAAGATTACAAAAATTAGCCTTGTGTATCCCAATTGAGTGATTATCTTTGTTTTTTTTTTTTATTTCCGTTTTTCTCCTCTTTTCTGAGCAGTGTAACTTATTTCTTTTACTAGTAATCCTTATTGTTTCTCTCTCCCTCCATTCCTTTTTCCGTCAAGGAAAATTTACATCATTATTTTTCTTTACGATTTTAGCGGGCAGGAGATCACTGTGCATTAAAACAAAAAAAATAAGCTCACAGACAGGGTCCATTGACTTGAAATTCAAGCTTCCAAAGAACACGGTGTTCGTTTGAAAGAAGTCACAGAAGGTAACAGGAAATACAGAAAGAGGAGATATGTTATTAGAAAAGGAACAAAAGTAAATTAACAAGTTAGCAAATAGATAAAAATGGAAGTAAATGATTAAAATAAAAGGGGAATTGCTGAAGAGTAATAATGCATTGCATCTTCTCTTGAACTTTTGAGGGTCCTAATTGCATGGCATCCTCAGGGAGACTGTCCCACAACTGTACGCTTGAGTGCTGGAGAAATGAGAATTAACTTTGCCTCAGTTTAACCAGACCACTTTCATCTCAGAACTGTTTTTGGATGCAATGAAAAACTGGTCAAGGCTGTCAACTAATTTACACCCCCATAGGGGGTTAGTGCCGCCAGTGCACCTCATACGGTGCACTGTAGGCATTACTAAAGGTTCTTTGCAGCGCCCCTTCGGCCCCTAGCTGCTACCCCTTTCGTTCCTTTTACTGTACCTCCATTCATATTATCTTTCTTCCATCTTGCTATCCATCCTCTCCTAACAATTATTTCATAGCGCAACTGTGAGGCTTTTCCCCCTGTTACACCTTTCAAACCTACCTGCTCAATTTCCCTTTCAGCACTGAATGACCTCATAGGTCCCAGCGCTTGGCCTGTGGCCTAAACTCTGTATTCCATTCCGTTCCACCAATTCAGACTCATTCCAAATCATTACTGAGTAATTCTAGTCAGATGAGATGCGAGAAAATTCAACAAGCACCTTGAACAGAGACATTCAGAACATTTTGACCGGTTTTGACCAGATTTAACACCCCTTTGGCTTTTCGGTCACAGTTACTCGTTCATGGTTATCTATTGTCATATTTTTATTGGTGCATTTCCTTGGCGGCGCTAAGTGTGATATGATTATCGACGCCAGGCCTTGGTAGGCGAAATTTTATAAACTGATTAATTAATGCGCATGAAATGAGATAAATGAAATCCTGTTAAATCACAGATGATATTTATATTAATTGTGTGCAATAATGGTGCAATTCCAGGTTCCTTCTCTTCAGATGCAAATTAAATGTCAGAATTATTTTAATTTACGAAAAGGTAATGGTTTTTAGAGATTTTATATATATATATATATATATATATATATATATATATATATATATATATATATATACACACACATATATATATATATATATATATATATATATATATTTATATATATATATATATATATACATACAGTACATACATATATATATATATACATATATATATATATATATATATATATATATATATATATATATATATATATATATATATATATATATATATAATAAATTGACCCATTCTCATCTAAAGACTCTGACCACAATTCCTATATGTTAATTATAAAGTTTAATATCACAAAATATTTACTTCTTACTCATTTTTTCAAGTACTCAAATGGCTGCCGTAAGTCAATACAATACTTCTTTTATTTTCACATGCACCAATTTATTTTTCCTTGTGGGTCCTCTTAGAGCATGGGGGTAAGCTGGGATATTTTATTATTATTATTATTATTATTATTATTATTATTATTATTATTATTATTATTATTATTATTATTATTATTCAGAATATGAACCCTATTCGTATGGAACAAGCCCATAGTGGCCCATTCGCTTGAAATTCAAGCTTCCAAAGAACATTATGGTATTCATTAGGAAGTAAGAGAAGGTAAAGGGATATACAGAAAGAAGAGATCTCTTATTAAAAAGAAAAATAATAAATTAATAAATAGATAAACATGTATTAAAATGCAATTATAGCCAGCGTAGTCAAACAGCAGCCGCAGTGGACTCCAATATAAGTTGGATAAGAAATTGAAAGTCCTTCGAAAGTTGACTTTTATGTCTTATGACGCAATGTTGTTTTCTTTTTGCTGAAATATTAGTTTTTTTTTAATGTCTCTGAGTCTTTATGAAATTACACAGTATAGGATCTGAATTAAGGCCAGAGTAATGTCGGGATATAAAGGATACTGTAGCCGATTTATATCCATAAAAGAACTTTGTGGTTTGCCATGAAGTCTGTCATAGAAAATGCAGGCAATGTTAAAGGAATGTCTAATGTATTCTTATTACATCTCGATGTATCCTTCTTAATAGACATGTATTGAAAAGATATATATATATATATATATATATATATATATATATATATATATATATATATATATATATATATATATATATATATATATATATACACACACACACACACACGTATATATATATATATAGATATATATATATATATATATATATATATATATATATATATATATATATATATATATATATATATATATATATATATATATATATATATATATATTATATATATAATATATATATATATGTATATATATACATATATATATAAAATGTAAATGAATATAATCAGACTTCATCCGTGATTTTAATGTATAAAACACCACAAGAAAAAATGAAAAACAGCTGCAAATCGTGACTGGTTTCGGCTTTTTGCTAAGCCATCTTCAGAGGATTGACACAGAGTGGTAGAAATTCAAAATATATATATATATATATATATATATATATATATATATATATATATATAAATATATATATATATAATCATGATATAATAAATGTTAAATATCAAATTACGCTACTTCCGGGAATATCTCCGATGGAGAATTTGTCGCCGAAGAATTTATATAATGATAAATGAATAGCGCAGTGGTGGCGTCTACTGGAGTCGCTGAATAGGTTTCGTGTCAGGGTTCGTGTCCCGACGATACCAATTCATTTATCACTTATATAAATTCCCCTTCGGCGACAACATCATCGGAGATACAGAAGCGTAAATTTGATACAGGACATTTGTAGCTTCATGATTGTATATAAATCACGGTGATAAAAATTTCATATATATATATATATATATATATATATATATATATATATATATATATGACAAAACAGTACACACATACGAACATACAGAACTTTGAAAACCAGGCATTTGAAGCTGACAGGTTATAAGTGACAGGTCAGAGCTTTTACAAGTCTTGTTATTTAATCCAGTCGTTGTCATTCTATGAGTCCGCTTCTCTGTAGCCATATGCCCCTTTATTCCTCACACCTCTGGACTGTGGAACAGCCTCCCTTCAGAGGATTCCGTGCGATTCGAACTACAGAGGTTCATGCGAAGATGCGTCGCATAACTATCCTAATGCAATTCTCCTTTTATTTTAATATTTTACTTATATTTTTATTTATTTATATTTCCAGTTTGTTAGTGTATCTGTTTTTGTAATAACTGATCTGTTTTTTTTTTTATTTCCCGTTTCTTTCTGATACCACTTTCGAATGGACACCATAATATTCTTTGGAAGCTTGAATTTTAAGTCAGTGGCCCCTTTGACCTTGTTCCATACGAATAGGGTTCGCTGTCTGAATAATAATAATAATAATAATAATAATAATAATAATAATAATAATAATAATAAGATCTCATGTTTGCTTATTTCCATTACTTTCTGACACCACTTTCGAATGGACACCATAATATTCTTTGGAAGCTTGAATTTCAAGTCAGTGGCCCCTTTGACCTTGTTCCATACGAATAGGGTTCACCGTCTGAATAATAATAATAATAAATAATAATAATAATAATAATAATAATAATAATAATAATAATATCATCTCATGTTTGTTTATTTCCCATTACTTTCTGATACCACTTTCAAATGAACACCATAATATTCTTTGAAAGCTTGTTCCATACGAATAGGGTTCACCGTCTGAATAATAATAATAATAATAATAATAATAATAATAATAATAACTGGTTTGCATAGTCCTTGCTATTACGTAACTTTGCTACTGAATTTTGTTACGTGGCTTGTACAAACTTTACTGTTGGATGCAATTTTCTTTCATATTTGTTCCATATTCATTTTATGTCTTTGTGGGTGAATTTCTTTCGAATGCCCCGTTTCTTGAATTGGTGTAATTGCACAGTTGCATAGTTGCGTACCTGTTGATTAAGACGTGAAGAGGTCAGGAACCCTCAATTGAATTCCCACAAAACTCATCACAAACAAGTAAAAAATGCGGCGAAGTTTCTTCGGCGCAATCGAGTTTTCTGTGCATAGTGTATTGCTGTTTGAGCCACGGCCCATGAACTATCAGCCAAGGTCCGATGGTGGCCTGTGTTGTTGGCACCTATAGCGGTGCCAGACGCACGAACATGGCTAACTTTAACCTTAGATAAAACAAGTAAAAAATACGCCGAAGCGTCTTCGGCGCAATTAATTAAGTTTTCTGTACAGCGTATAATGCAGTATGAAACTTTCAGCCACGGCCCATGAAAGTCTTAGCCGCGACCCATGAAACTCGGCCACAGTCCGGTGGTGACATGTGCTTTTGGTACCTATAGTGGTGTCAGAAGTACGATTTGGGCTAACGATAAACTTAAATAAAATAAAAAAAAAAAAATACTGAGGATAGAGCGCTGCAATTTGGTATGTTTGATGACTGGAGGATGGATGACCAACATACCAATTTGCAGCCCTCCAGCCTCAGTAGTTTTTACGATCTGAGGGCGGATAGGAAAAGTGCGTCACAGTAGTTTTCTTTTACAAAAAACTAAAAAGCTAAAGCAGATTACGTTGCAAGTCGCAGCAAAAAAAAAAAAAAAAAAATGATCAGGTTAAGCTGCAAATGCCGACCACGTTAGCTGCTTATTTGGGCAAGGTCTGTTATCAACTTTCTCCAGGTACTTGTTCACGGAATAGAGATATTTTCCTTTTGCTCCGAAACTTCTTTAGAAAGTGTTTCAGAGCAAACGCCTTACCCTTTCTTATTTTTACAGTTAAAACATAATAGTAATAAGCCTTCCATTTCTTCTCACAGATTCTTTCACAAGCATATATAAACACACACACATACGATAATTTCTTGTAATTCTTAGACTATACAGTATACATTGTTTATCTATTTATGAAAATGCCGGGAAGTGTAAAGATCTTCCGTTTCTTACACTGTATACATCTGTCACTCTCGAAAGCAATGGAATAGAAACTGCAGGGACTAAGTAAGTGTTGAACTGTGGTTCTTAACTTTAAAGTTGTAGGGTAAAATATCCTTTGCTGTGTCGTTGTCAGGTATTATAGTATACCTTAGTTTAACCAGACCACTGAGCTGATTAACAGCTCTCCTAGGGCTGGCCAGAAGGATTAGATGTATTTTACATGGCTAAGAACCAATTGGTTGCCTAGCAACGGGACCTACAGCTTATTGTGGAATCTGAACCACATTATAACGAAAATGAAATTCTATCACCAGAAGTAAATTTCTCTAATTCTTCATTGGTCGGTAGGAGAATCGAACGCGGGCCCAGTAGAGTGCTAGCGGAGAACGATACCAACCCGTCAAATGGGGAACTGTATTATAGTGGAACCTAAATGAACTTTTTATTGGCGAGATAACGTCATGTTAACTCTTCGGTATTCGTTTGAGATGATGTAATCAACACTTGTCCTTTATCAACGCCATGAAAAAACTGTTTCCATGAGAAATATTTATCAAGATGAATGTTTTCCGTGAGGGGAAACCACCGGACAAATCATTCCCCCAAAATATGGAATTTAGTCCAAAGACTGAGTCAAGAACTTGGCAGATTTGGCGGAGTTTTCCACGGGCAAGGTTAAGTTTTAATCAGCAAGTAAGTTCAACAACGAATAACAAGGTATATGCGTAACAGCAAAAAAAAAAAAAATTCCCATGGATAAGATTTCGTAAGTTAACTATTGTGTAAACAATGGCATTCTGTCGTGAACTTGCATTTCTACAAGCTATTTTCTCTAAGATTAAATAAAAAATCCTCCCTCCTCCTCGGTGAAAGGTTTTAAAGCTTAACACTCAAAGTGGCTAATGGATACAGAAATTGTACGTTCCTTTCCATGAAGTGACTGTTAAAAATGTACCTTGGCCAAGTATGTGGTAAGGAAAGGTGAGTATTCTCCGAATTAAATATTAAACAATGAACAACCAGTAAATGTATTTTAACAGAGAAGGCTATCTCAGTTGATCCGTGGTCCTCTTCTCCTGCCGTGACCGACCGGATTTGCTGAACAGTAACACCACTGAGCAGTAAATGTACTTCGCTGATGAACTACTCATGGCGTGCAACTGAACTTCAGAAATTTAAGCGATACAGCCCTAAAACAATTCACACTGTATTTTACTCATTTATATATGGTTCAATCTATTCATTTATTGATTTATTATTTTATCTTTATTTTCCGTTTCTCATAGCTAATATCTTCTCCCTGTATTTCCTGTCATCTTCTGTAAATTCATTTCAGTGAACTCCATATTCTCTGGAAGCTTGAATTTCAAGTAGTAAAGGGAAGGTACAAACTGTCCCTAATCTGAGCAAGTTGTCTCTGCCCCCCCATGAAGTCAAGTTGTAATGCTTTCATATAGTTAATGGTGGAAATAAGCACTGAAGAATTTTTAAGCCCAATGGAAAACAAGTGAAAAGGCGCCGAAGTTTCTTCGGCGCAGTCGAGTTTTCTGCACAGGCGCCACAGTGTACAATCCAGGCCACCGAAAATGGATCTATCCTTCGGTGGTCTCGGTATAACGCTGTATGAGCCGCGGCACATGAAACTTTAACCACGGCCCGGTGTGGCCTATCCTATATCGTTGCCAAAAGCACGATTATGGCTAACTTTAACCTTAAATAAAATAAAAACTACTGAGGCTAGAGGGCTGTTGTTTGGTATGTTTGATGATTGGAAGGTGGATGATCAACATACCAATTTGCAGAACTCTGGCCTCAGTAGTTTCTAAAATCTGAGGGCGGACAGAAAAAGTGCAAAAAGAAAAAAGTGCGGACGGATAGACAAAGCCGGCACAATAGTTTCCTTTTCAGAAAAGTAAAAGGGACGAGTTTATTCACCCACAAATCTTATTGGGTGAGGTTAATACAGCACTGAACTTGCTGTGAGAGATGTTAGTTATTTCTCTTTTATCTTCCAGTCCAACAGCGTTAGGCACTGTGTGTATGTATATATATATATATATATATATATATATATATATATATATATATATATATATATATATATATATATATATATATATTTGTGTGTGTATTATTGTTATTATTTTTCTCAAAATATTTCTATAATAGATTTTTATTTTTTTCCCATTTTTATATTTATCATATATGTTATTAGTTAAAAAAATAAATCTTTATTATTATTATTTTGTCATTATTTTCCTTTGAGGGGGGGGCACGTGCCCAGGTGTCGCGCCGCCCTGGATCCGCTAGTGGCGTTAGATTATCAGATGTATCAACGACTAAATAATAATAATAACAATAATAATAATAATAATAATAATAATAATAATAATAATAATAATAATAATAAAATTCCCTAAAAAAATGGACATGTGAATGCCACTGAGTTTATATTGCAGTTTCTCTCATCTCTCGGATGAGTTTCCTTGTATCAGCAAGTAAATTATATAACAGCTGTTCAAAGTTCAATGAACAGATGCATAAAGGAATGAATGAACTTTGGGAAGTTTGTATATGATACACCTGTTTCTACAAACAAACTCTTTCGAGAAATTGAGAAACTGCTGTACAAACTCAACCGCATCCGGACAACCATTCTTTTTAATGAAGTTTGTTTTGAAAGAGATTCTGCTTCCGAAATAATGATAATAATAATAATGATGATGGCGGTAATGATAGAGTAATTAATATTACTTTCATCCGGTTTTCCTGGATATTTTCATCAATTTAATTTGTTTTTTTTTCGCTTCATTTCATTTCATTTCCCCACTCTTGTTATTAAAGTTGTTGTCAAATTTTGTCCCCGTTACAGTACTTCCTTCGTTATTTCTCCATCTCCCTCATTCTGCACTTCTTAATTTACAAAAGGAAGGTGGGAAGGAGCCATAGAAATCATTGCTCTTTCCCCCCAAGTGATTTAAATAGGACAAGATCGCAATATATTTCGCGAATTCTTCCATTTACTGAACCTACTTGCGTCCGAGTACAGCGTCCGGTAGAAAATGAAAAAACAAGATAGTTTCATTCAAGAGACGTCATGCCTAATTTCAAAATTCAGTTCCATATATATAAAGATTTTACTATGGCAAAAAATAGCTGGAAGTACCGAAATATCAGTCGAATGTAAGAACAGCGAGTTGGTTTTTGTACGAGTTAACCCCGCAGATCTCTCCTCTGTAGCAGTGAATCCCTGGCTTCCTATTGGTTGCCTGGTTAGACGAAGGACAAATCACCAAGCGATGATTTACGCGGTACTCGCGTTGATGTTGATGCAGTAATATGAATAAATGAAGCGCGAATACTTTCTGTGTCTTTATGTGCTACTTCGTATGTTATGTCAGTTTCGTGAAGCTGATCAATCCAGTTTATACCAGGCCGACCTTTTCCAGTCCGCACGCGCAAAACTTAATTTTTGTCGCTGAAGAAATTCGAAATATGAAATTTTAATGCTTTTTGCAGAAATGATCAAAGGAAATGTTTCAAGGATAGCTTTCATGCCGTTTTTGGAGTTGAAATGGCGAGGCAAAGGAGGAATATGAAAGGGTCAGTATTTCTCTCTAAAGTTTGGGAGGAACCTCTAGGTTGAAGTTTGTGTAAAAAAAACCCATGTCCGCAATCAAACATTTTTTAGGCTAAATTAGGTCGTCTAAGGCACTTGAAAGCTTACAAAATCCTCCTTGAAACGAGGTCTCTTTGAACTGAGAAACTCAGAGATGTTTTATGATTCCTTTTCATAGAGAAGTGTAACTCTGCATTCTATATCTGATTTTCCATGGACAAGTGTTTTATAGCAATTAATGCATGGCTAAGAAGTCCTCATTTCGCTCTTCTCAAACTGTCGAATAATGTCAAAGAATTAGGAGAAGTTAACCGGTAAAATAAAACACGTGAAAATGTTCTTATGGTGTTATTTCTAATCATATTTCCCATTGTATCCAGTTTCCAATGAGAACTCCAGATGTTTCTCGTTTCCTCTCAGATTTCCAGTTGTGTGTAGTTTCCATTCAGATTTACAGTTGTGTTTCATTTCCAGTCAGATTTCCATTTGTATCCAGTTTCCCGTTGTATCCAGTTTCCAGTCAGATTTCCAGTTGTATCCAGTTTCTAGCCATTTTTCCACTTGCATCCACTTCCCAGGCAGATTTACAGTTATATCCCTTTTCCACTCAGATTTCCAGTTGTATACCGTTTCCAGTCAGATTCCCAGCTGTATCCACTTCCCATTCAGGTTTCCAGTTGTGTCCCTTTTCCAGTTAGATTTCCAGTTGTATCCTGTTTCCAGTTAGATTTCCAGTGTTATCCCGTTTCTAGTCAGATTTCCACTTGTATTCTGTTTCCAATCAAGTTTCCAGTTGTACTCAGTTTCCAATCAGATTCCAGTTTTTATCCATTTTCCAATCGGGCGTCCAGTTACATTTCGTTTCTAATCACATTTCCAGCTGTATCCAGTTTCCAATGAGATTTACAGTGATATCCAGTTTCCAATCAGATTTGTAGTGCTTTCCAGTTTCCAGGCAGATTTACAGTGCTATACAGTGTTATCCAGTTTCCAATAGGATTTACAGTTTTATCCAGTTTCCAGTCAGATTTATGGTGCTATACAGTGTTACCAGTTCCAATCATATTTACAGTGCTATCCAGTTGCCAGACAGGTTTCCAGTTATATCCAGTTTCCAATCAGATTTCCAACCGTATCCAGTTTCCAGTCAGATTTACAGCACTATCACTATCCAGTTTCCAGTCAGATTTACAGTGCTGTCCAGTTTCCAGTTACACTTCCAGCTGTATCCAGTGTCCAGTCAAATTTACAGTGCTATCCAGTTTCCAGTCAGATTTGCAGTGCTACCCAGTTTCCAATTACACTTCCAGCTGTATCCAGTTTCCAGCCAAATTTACAGTGCTATCCAATCAGATTTGCAGTGCTATCCAGTTTCCATTCAGATTTACAGTGCTATCCAGTTTCCAATCAGATTAACAGTGGTATCCCGTTTCCAGTCAGATTAACAGTGCTATCCCGTTTCCATTCAGATTTGAAGTTCTATCCAGTTTCCAATCAGATTTACATTGATATCCAATTTCCAGACAGGTTTCCAGTAATACCCAGAGTTGGTCGATTCATAATAAAAAACATGGGTTTTAAATCTTCATACATATGTGTGAGTGCCCATATCGTTGAAATTTTTTATACGAAATTTTCTCAAGTGCCCAGCGAATTTTTTGCGTAACATATTATTATTTAGTGTCTTTTAAGCGTTTTATTCATCAGCCATATACTTCCTCAAAATTTAAAGCAGTTGTTCATAGCATTAGCAACATAGTAGACATTAAGTGGATCTTTGAAAAAGTGAATATTGTTTTCACCTCTAGATATTAATCACTCGTCCGCGGCGATAATATGATCATTATTCTCTCAAAAGGATTCCAGCGGTTCCTGGCATTATATTCCATCCTGATTCCGAGTCATTTGTTTATAAAAAACAAAAGATGAAACCGGAGTGAATAACAACTTATCCGGTATATAATTTGCGATTGCATGATTTATTTAGAAGGGACGCAACAGTGCAGCAGCCATTTTATGTTTGCAGTTTTTTATGTTCCTATCTTTAGTTTGTACTTTCTGGTCTTTTTTATGTTTTGTTAACTTCAATTTCCTGTAAATGAAAACTAATGTGTTGGCTTTGTCTGTCCGTCCGCACTTTTCCTGTCCGCCCTCAGATCTTAAAAACTACTAAGGCTAGAGGACTGCAAAATGATATGTTGATCATTCACCCTCCAATCATCAAACATACCAAATTGCAGCACTCTAACCTCAGTAGTTTTGATTTTATTTGAGTTTAAGGTTAGCCATAATCGTGCGTCTGGCACCGCTAGGGGTTCCAGCCGCCAATGCATCTTCACTTGACCGCGTCTAGGGAACAACTGAGCTCTGCCCGGTCGTGGATGAGAGTTTCATACTGCAGCACATCGAGGGTTCCATACGCTGTACAGAAAACTCGATTGTGCCGAAGAAACTCCGACGCATTTTACTTGTTTAATCTTGGGTTTGAAGAGTCAAGTTTTCAGAGGATACAGTTTTCAGAAGATACAGTTTTCGAATACAGTGATCCTCCGTGTTCCGTTTTGCCTTTTTCACAAGTAAATGGAAGCAGTTGTCGTCAAAAGGTAAGTACTGATGGATGACCTCTTCGTGAGCGAAGTATTGACTGCCTTTGAAGTGGAAGACACTTAACTGCTCGAATCGTGCAGAACATTATACCTTCATCCAACATTCATGGACATCAGGTCCACATTGTTCATTTTCTTAATTCTGCCACATTAACAATTGGCGAAGCCACACTCGATTCTTCCACAACATTCCCTGGCTAATGGTTCCACGGGTGACATGATTACAAATTTAAAGCAACCCGTTCATCAGTTTTCTTATAATTCTTTTAATAGATGGGAAAAACAGTACTCTCACTTATTAAGCTTCTTAAAAAAAGCGACTTACTATTATGAGATGAAAAATATTATTTGCCCTTAAAATTCTTCGTCTCGCTGAAAAAAAATTGAAATTAAAATAACATTATTCCCAGCAATACGGTAACTTTTTTTTTTTTAAAAGCAGATTCAATCTAGAATTCCACTCTATAGCTATTTGTGGTCAGTATCGACCCTCGAACAGAAAATAAAACCCTTTAAAAGAGTGAAGACAAAATGGTCAGCAAGAAAATGTGAAGAATATCGAATCTTCCCCACAGTCTAGAAAGGTAAATTTGATTCAAATAAACACCTAAACATGAAAATGAAATTCCATACTGGATGTAAGGAGGGTATTTGTAGCATTATCAAAATCAGTCGGTAAGTCAAACTTGTGAAAATTCTCTTAACAATTTTAAAGTTCTGGCAAAACTGAAATCAAGATAAAGGTGCAGCTTACATTCTAGAACAGGGGTAGGTAACCTTTGAACCATTTGCCAAAAGTGGCATGCTCACGACAACATTCCGGCACATAAAACCCGCGGCTCACTTTAAGAACGGTAATGGAATAGATAAACCTCCGATTTTTTCTAGAGTGACATTCGCATGTTGCCTTGCCGGCTGGGGAAGTATAATTTCATGGACTGAAAAGACTTATTCTTTATTTTGTTTTTTCGTTTAACATCACTGAGTCATCAGAATTCCAGCAGATACCACAGAACTGGACGAACTAAACTCTCAGATTCTTTTGCACGAACAAATCCGTATGATTTAGAAATGCAGTTTAGAAGTGACTGCAAATGTTATTCCCAGGTTTCCAGGCCTTGCAGAGCCGGACGAACTAAAGTTGCAGATTTTTTTTCCATGGACAGATACGTATGATTTTGAGATGCAGTTGACTGGATTGCGAAGCATCTCCATTTGTGCTGATCTTACGGCTGCCTTGGAGAACACTAAAAAGGACCGATTACTGATGGAAGTAACCGAGCGAATTGCCGAAAACTGCGTATTAAGCAATTGGAAAACTGTTCCAGAAAATTTTGTGTATTTTAAAAACACTTGCAACTTAAAAATACCCGTTTTTTCCGTCCACATATCCTTGTGAGTCATTGTCCTGAGTGATGAACTTACTTCAAATCTTGCTATGGGAATAACTTTACGGATGAATTATACTGCCTAAGCATATTTCTCGAGATTGCATAATGTAACACCAATATTGATTATTTTTCTTTAATTGCCCAGCAGGTTAAGTCTCAGCAATGTTTCTCTCTCTGGTTTCGATTTGATGTTTTCCGCTGAAAATGATAAAGATTCGTAGGTGAAGTAACTTCGAATTTCTTATGCATCGTCAAGGAGGTATTATCTAAGTAAGTAAAAGAACGTCTTCAATGTTACGTTGTTGTATTGTGTCCTAGTTAGTTGAACGGGTATGAGACTGGACGCTGCAATATATTGGAAAAACTAAATGACTTATTGGCTGATTTTAACGGTAAACAAGATACGACTGGAAACCTGACTGGAAACACGATACAACTGGAAACCTGACTGGAAACAAGATACGACTGGAAACCTGACTGGAAACAAGATACAACTGGAAACCTGACTGGAAGCAAGATACAACTGGAAACCTGACTGGAAACAAGATACAACTGGAAACCTGATACAACTGGAAGCCTGACTGGCAACAAGATACAACTGGAAACCTGGCTGGAAAACTGACTGGAAACAAGATACAACTGGAAACCTGACTGGAAAAAGATACAACTGGAAACCTGATACAACTGGAAACCTGTATCGCAACAAGATACGACTGGAAACCTGATTGGAAACAATATACAATTGGAAACCTGACTGGAAACAAGATATAACTGGAAACCTGACAGGAAACAAGATGCGACCAGAAGCCTGACTGGAAAGAGGATACACCTGGAAGCCTGACTGGATATTGGATACAACTGAAAATCAGATTGTAAGAGGGATACAACCGGAAACCTGAGTGGAAACTGAATACAAGTAGAGATCTGAATGGAAACTGGATTTAACCGGAAATCTAATTGGAAACGATACACCTGGAAGCCTTACTGGAAACTGAATACAACTGGAAATCTGGCTGGAAACCGGATGCAACTGGAAACATTACTGGAAACTGAATACAACTGGAAATCTGACTGGAAACTGGATGCAACTGGAAACCTTACTGGAAACTGAATACAACTGGAAATCTGACTGGAAACTGGATACAACTGGAAACCTTATTGGAAACTGAATACAACTGGAAACGGTATACAACTGAAAATCTGATTGAAAACTGGTTACAGCTAGAAATCTGCCTGGAAGCTGGGTACAAATGGAGGTCTGACTGGAAACTGGGTACCGCTGAAAATCTGACTGGATAATTAGACAGTTTTAGAACAGCCAATTAAGGACTTCTTGGCCAGGCACAAATTGCTAGAAGACACTTGACCATAAGAAGTCAGTACAGGAATGCAATGTGATGGTTCTCTATAAAAACTAGTAAAGAAAAAAGCAATCGAATTTTCTGTACAGCGTATACTCAAGACCACCGAAAATAGATCTATCTATCGTTGGTTTCGGTATAATGCTGAATGAGCCGCGACCCATGAAAATTTAACCACGGTCCGGTGGCGGCCTGTCCTATATCGTTGCCAGACGCACGATTATGTGTAACTTTAACCTTAGATAAAATAAAAATTTCTGAGGCTAGAGGGCTGCAATTTGGTATGTTTGATGATTGGAGGGTAGATGATCAACATAAAAATTTGCAGCCTTCTAGCCTCAGTAGTCTTTAAGATCTGAGGGCGGACAGACAAAGTGCGGACGGACAGACAAAGCCGTCTCAAAAAACTAAAAAAAAAAAAAAATCACAGAAGCTCTCGAGATTCTGAGTTCAAAAGAGATCTCGTTTTAAGGAAGTTAAAGGTTTTCAAGTGCCCCAGACGACCTAATTTAGCCTAAAAGATGTTTGATTGCGGACATGAGTCTTTTTCACGCAAACATCAACCCACAGTTTCCTCCCCAACTTTAGAGAGAAATACTGACCCCTTCAAACCCCTCCTTTGCCTCTCCATTTCAACTCTAAAAATAATATGAAAGTTATCCTTGAAACAATTCCTTTAATCATTTCTGCAAAAAGCATTAAAATTTCATATTTCGAATTTCTTCAGCGACAATCGCAGAAATCTCACGTTTCTCTGCTACCTTCCAGACTTGGACTGGAAAGGAAGGTCGCACCGGCACGAGCTGGATTGATCAGATTCACGAAACTGACATATAACACGAGACACTGCATCAACATCAAAGCGAGCCCCACGTAAATCATCGCTCGGTGATTTGTCCTTTGTTGAGCCAAGCAGCCAATGGGGAGCCAGGGATCCACTGTAAAATCAGAAAAACGCGTGGGGGTTAACTCATACAAGAATCTATTCGCTGTCACGTTAGTGTCTTCCTGACAGCTTGCCATTACAGTCTTGCAAGAAGTGTGGCCGAGTGGGGACAGAATTCTTCTTCTGCTGTTAGCGCGCGACCAAAGGTGACGTATAGATACTTCCGATGAATGCCTAGATAGACGACTTTTTCGGTACTGGCATTCGACTGCAGTCATTATCGAATTGATGTTGAAATAGTCCGTGACGTCTCAAGGAACGTCTTGTTTTTCCATGTACTACTGTACATTTAATTCGGACGTAAGTAGGTCCAGTGAAAGAAAGAACTTCGCGAAATATATTGCGATCTTGTCCGACTGAAATTATTTTTGGGGGAGGGGCGGGGGAAGAACAGCGATTCCCGGTGTGAACTGAGAAGAGGGGGAATTGGAGAGATAACGAGGGAAGGAAAGGGAACGAAATCTGATCAAATCTGGTGATATCTTCACCTTCTACTAATTATTAAGGAGTGTTATCGGAATCATGGAAAAAAAGAAGTGAAGTGAATATTAAAGTACTTAAATTCATAAAAATGTGAAAATACCCAGCAAAACCGGATGAAAGTAAATATTAAGGTACTTTATGATTATTATTATTAATATTGTTAATATTATTATTATTAATATTATATCAATAATAATGTTAATAATAATATTATCAATAATATTATTAATAATGTTAATATTAATATTATTAATATTTGTACCCATACATAACTGCTGTGGATTTGTTTCTTCATTTCAAGACTTGTTATTATTATTATTATTATTATTATTATTATTATTATTATTATTATGAGTAATGAAAACCCACAATTATGTAGTAAATATATTACTATGTAAAATAAACAAACACTTTCGAACGCCGTCAGTGTTAACGTTAAAAGTATTATAATAATAATTATTATTATTATTATTATTATTATTATTATTATTATTATTATTATTATTATTATTATTTTGAAGCGTTTCATCGTTCATACACATCCGATAACATAAAGGTATGGAGGGGAAGATGAAAATAGAAATAGCTTGCATTTCTCAATCATGTGCAAATTCATTTTTAAATAACAGCTACGTCTCACAGCTGCAGCCATTTCGAAACGGTGTTAACCTGGTCCGGTGAGACTTGTATTCTAATTAACTCGTCACATTTTAATATCAACTTTGAACTGAGCGCTTTCTCAGTGCTTAATGACGTAGCGCTGACAAAAATTTAATTAAATTAAAAAAAAAAAATTTGCGGCAAAATTCACACGACAAAGTATGACAGATTGTGACTTTGTTTATAATTTGATATAAAGATTAGAGAGTCCTAACGGTAACGTTGAAATTCCTTCCATAGAAAATTACATTTTAATTTTTTCTCGCATATTTCAACTTGTCCCGTCCCCAGGGAAAGTCAGAATCCTTATTGATAAGTTGATCCAAACATTCCCCATAAAATTTATTATTATTATTATTATTATTATTATTATTATTATTATTATTATTATTATTATTATTATTATTATTATTCAGAAGACGAAACCTATTCATAAGGAACAAGCCCACCACGGGGGCCATTCGCTTGAAATTCCAGTTTCCAAAGAGTATGGTGTTCATTAGGAAGAAGTAGGAGGAGGTAAAGGGGATTACATGAAGAAGACATAGCCTACGACTTATTAAAAAAAATAAATAAATAATTGATAAATTAACAAATACGAGAACATGGCTGAAAGTTGCCTTGAGATAAATATAAACATTTTAAGATTTGCCGAGATGAATACTGACGGTCATCTGGAAACGAGAGGAGATCACTGAACGATTTTGAAATCCTTCGTCATTCTACTCATAATCTTAGAGACGCTCCTCAAGAATAAGCGCATATATCGTAAGAGCCTTTGAAGCTACGCAGTCCTTTTTGGTATGGCTCACTTCTTGATATCTATCCAAAGGGCGCATCCATTCTTTGGTTAAACTTGTTATAAACACACGCCGGCAACATCCCACGTACATATCACATACATGTCGAAGATAAATCAACGGCAGATGCTGGACAATCGTTTGAAGCACCGGTTCATACCAAGAAGCTGTTGAATTGTATCCACCTTGTTTGTGATGTTTGTAAAACGAAAGGCCGACGTGTTTTAGACTGGTGGATGGATTCTACGGAGCGCTCCAGGATTGGAGAAAACTTGATTTTTTGATCCTGGAAAAATTTTCTTAATATTGGCACTTCCTGACAGCCATTATGTCCTCAACACTACCTGCGTCAAGAAACTTCATTGCCTTGATGTTAGAGGCTGTGTACTTTCATTCGTTCAAATATTTTTTTTATATATTTTAATTAATCAATATATATTGTAAAAGGAGTTTTAATGGTTGCAACACTGTCATGTCGGGTCCGTTGAAACTAAGAAAAAGCAATATGCATATGATTAAAATCTAGTTGCAGTTATAAACTCTCCTTAAATGTATTATGAAGTTGCTGCCAACCGTAATTGAAACTTAATCAGTAGTTTTTAACAAGCCGATTTTCATAATGTGCTTCCTTACATACTTTTCCTGTGCACAGAAGGTCAGTCGCGTGATGATTTTTAATGTCCGATGATAGTTTGTCTTAATTCCTAGTCCAATATTTTTTGGGGGGTGGTGTGCGAGAGGGAGGGGGCACGGTCTTGAAAAAATATTTCATCCACTACTGTCAGAAACTTGGCATTCTCTGAAAAGCCTCCGGTAACTGCCGGGATAGCCAGTGCCACAGATGTTCCCAGTTTGTCTTAATTTCTAGTCCAGTATTTTTTGGGGGGTGGTGTGCGAGAGGGAGGGGGCACGGTCTTGAAAAAATATTTCATCCACTACTGTCAGAAACATGGCATTCTCTGAAAAGCCTCCGGTAACTGCCAGGATAGCCAGTGCCACAGATGTTCCCAGTTGTCTTAATTTTCTAGTCCAGTATTTTTGGGGGTGTGTGAGAGGGAGGGGGCACGGTCTTGAAAAATATTTCATCCACTACTGTCAGAAACATGGCATTCTCTGAAAAGCCTCCGGTAACTACCAGGATAGTCAGTGCCACAGATGTTCCCTTGAAGACTGGTGAAACAATGTTGTTCTGCAGCCTCCTGGGGCTCTGATTTACTAGAAGAAATTGCTCGACATAGTGGTTTCCTCTCCCTAACGAAGGTGATAAGGATTTAGGCTCTTGAAACGCCATCTCTCATCACTCAGATTTTAACAGAAACTTCCCGCTGTTACCTAATGTGCCCACTTTGCATTTAGTGAGGGCTACGTTCTGCAACGTCAGCATACATATGCTCTTGCCTGTTTATTCTTTTTTATAAAGCAGCTGTCACCAATATGTAATTTCTGTTCTGCGTGCATTTATCTGTTGACGTTTTGCTATATGCTACTCTTCCTTTCCATACCCAGTTGTCTATCATTCCGCCATTTTTTTTTTTTTTTTTGTAGTCAGTCCACCCATTTTATTGACTATTGTGTTTGTTCCATACGAAAGTGTCTGTATATCTGATAGCAGTGATAAAATGAATAATTATTCTTGTTAAAGAATGCAATACTTTTACTTATGGATAATCAACTTTGTTAAAGGATGCGTGCCTTGGGACTACTGGTAGTGTTCCTCTGTACTTTATGGAAGATGATGATACCTGCCTCAGATGCTGTCATCACAGTTAACAGTTTCTTCGCTCTGCCCCACATACCCAGAGCCAATGTCGAAATGGTCATACCTTCTGCCAAGGGTACCTTGCGGTGCTTTGCGGCATGCACCAGTCGCCAGCCCTCTTGTCAGGGATTCGTTGTGAACGGCGCTGACTTGGTAAGAAAATGCTCATTATTTTGTGAATCAAAGTTGCTTTAACTTTGTCTGTAGGACTGAGAAGGGTCTTTACTGCTACTGACTGAAATGTATTTGCTTAAGAGTACATAATAAACTGCAGGTTCCACTTGAGTATGCAAATGTAAACCTTAATAGCCCGAGGCAGTTAGTGTTCCTAGGAAAAATAAAGTTGGGTTCAGTCAAAGTGGGGTTCACCTACCGACTATTGGTCAAGCCTCTCAGAAAGTGGAAAGGCGAAGAGAAAAAGACAAGGCTGTCCGTAAATGAAAAAAAAAATCCTATTGTCAAATTTAAGATCGAATTGCGGCCAAAATTCCTGAAGAGTATTTTGTACCCTGTAAGAAACAGATCACCTTGTCAGTGCGATGGGAGTCATTGAGGAATGGGGTAAAATATCAAGATGGAGAACTAAATTCCTGTTGAATATATTAAAGTAATTCCCTTCTTTCCCCGTCAGACTCAGCCATGTACACTTCTGATTGGCCTAAACGGCCAGAAGATCCCCACCACGTCTATGGTCAAGGCCTACGTCACCAGAATCATCGACGGGCAGGTCATTTACTACGACACCGCACCGAGAAACTGGTCGTAGGTTATCTTATTTCCCTATTCAGCCTCTCTATGCCTTTACACCAATTTAGTGTGCCTTGCCATGTGTCTCTGGTTCCTATTTCTCCCTCGACGCTTTTGTCAATTCAAACGTAAGTTATTTTTTATTTTTTTTACTTATTACACTACATCGTCATTTACGCCTGTTCCATACGAATGTATTCTCTTCCTCTAATTCCATTAATTTACGCCTGTCTAGTTCTCTGTACTTCTGTATTTACACACATCAAAACATACCGTGTGAGTTTAAAGGTATTATTCCTAACGCTTTCCTCTAAAATTTTAACGACAAATTAAGCCCGAATGTCTGCAGCTGCTGAAATGAATACGTGGTCACTGAAAATGTATGAAAGGGCCAGAGATTTAATACAGAGCGGAAAGAAGTATTTTTGTGTGTATACTCACTAACTGATCTCCTCTTTCTGTATTTCCCATTACCTTCTGTTATTTCTTTCGAATGAACACCATAATATTCTTTGGAAGCTTGAATTTCAAGTAAATGGCCACTGTGGTGGGCTTGTTCTATATGTATAGGGTTCATCTTCTGAATAATAATAATAATAATAATAATAATAATAATAATAATAATAATAATAATAATAATAATAATGTAACTGTATATGACTTTTTACAACATACTTTCAAGTCTTTGATGTTAAAAAAAAAAAAATAAAACACTTCTCGCCACCTGGGTATATATATCCACAGAGACGCCTTCGCCCTCTGCGCCGGTCTGAACAAGCAGCTCATCAGGTATTCCACAGTGATTTCAAACTCAGTCGTCTTGGAAGCCATGAACCCCCTGTACATGTTCGTCGCTGCCCTGACTGACACGGTCTCGACAAATTCAGTTCGTGACTTCTACAACAACGCGTTGATGAGCGGGAATTGGGTGTCATGGCGATCGTATATGGGACCTCCCCGTCTGTACGTGAGCTTTGTTCAAGGAGCTCTCGAAGATATCAACGATTTCTGGATCCCAGACGCCACGGTCACTATTTGTATGCCAAAAGTCTAAAGGATGTATGCATGTGTATAATGTATGTGTGTGTATGTATGTATGTATCTATATATATATATATATATATATATATATATATATATATATATATATATATATATATATATATATATATATAATCATTATCACTTACACAGTTGTTTAGTGCATTGATACAATTCATAACAGGAACTCATTTGAATTGGATGATATCTAGTGGAGATATTCAGGAAAAGTTGTAATTTTTCAAGGACTGTAGTCCTACAAAGCTTGTAACTTTTCCTGAATAAATTTCTCTGCTAGATGCCCTGCAGTTTAAATGAGGTCCCCTATATATATATATATATATATATATATATATATATATATATATATATATATATATATATATATATATATATATATTCTTTTACTTCCTTTTAAGTTATTTACAACTGCATGTCGTAGAACACTTTTCAAACTCAGAGGGACACTGATCAAGAATGGATTCTAAACCTTTTTATTGCTTCTATGAATGCTTTAAAACTAAAAAAAAAAAAAAACTTTTTCTCAAAGTAAAAGTCACACATGTCGCTAATGAAATGAGAAATTTCTATTTTCCATGGCTTTAATTTTTTATCACTGGACTCTGTACTTATCGTGTGCAAATTATGGTATTCTCTTAATGCCATTTTAATGGAAATTTCAGTTGGATTTATTTTTGCTCCCTGTAATAAAATTAAGTTATTCATTCTGGTGTAATTATTTTTCCTGGAGAACTGTGTTTTATGCTCTTGAAATGCTTATACGGTATATCCATGCAAAGTTGAACTTTTATATTGTGAAAAAAAATGCATACCTTACTGTATTGAGCCTACAAATATTTCACTGATTATTTCCATCATTAAATAAATGAAAGCATTAAAATTTGACCCTCAAGGGATTTAGAGGCAAATTGCTCAAATTAGGGAGAGCTTGTACGTACTAGTTACTATGCACTGTAAGCATAACTTAAGGTTCTTTGCAGCGTCCCATCGGCCCCTAGCAGCTGCAACCCCTTTCATTCTTTTTACTGTCCCTCCGTTCATATTCTCTGTCGTCCATCTGACTTTCCACCCTCTCTAACAGTTGTTTCGTAGTGCAACTGCGAGGTTTTCCTCCTGTTACGCCTTTCAAACCTTCTTAATGTCAATATCCCTTTCAGCGCCGAATAACCCAGCGCTTATTGATTGATTGGTTATGAAATTTAGGTTTTGGAGACCAATCGCCGGAACCCATCAGGATTATTCAGCGCCGTAATGAAGGTGAAATATATAAATTAGTGATATGACTGATAATGAATAGGTGAATGATGACATACTAGTAAAATTCAGTGTTAAAATATGAACGTAAAAAATGAATGATATTAGATAGAACCAACAAAATATAAGTATATATTAAACTTTTAGATTCAAAATATATACTTACAGTGGCGGCAAAAATAATCTTAACAGCAAAAATAATGGTAACATATTACACAAAATAATAGCAAACTACCGTGGACAATTAAACAAACAGAAATCTGTACTTATTTATTATTCATATACATGAATTAATACTTCGTCATCTCCCTTAGCCTGCAATACAGCCTGGATGCGCTTAGGCATGGAATCAGCAAGGATCATGAAATATTGAGGTCCCTCTTAGTGCACCAGGTCAGCTTAATCTCATTCTTAAGCTCATCCATATTTGAGGGCTGGGCACCTGCAACTTTGTCTTTAATAACTTTCCAGGCATTTTCAATTGGGTTTAAGTCAGGTGAATGGCCTGGCCACTCTAAAACAGATAAATTGTTGTCTGCAAGCCACTTTGTTACTGTATCTTAGTCTTGTGACATGGAGGCCCACTCATGCATAAAAATGCAGAAGCATGTAACCTGTAAAACTCTAACATGTGGTCCTTAAGCATTTCTAAATATGTTGTTCCTTTCATTGTTTCCCCCTTAGGCAAGAAATACAACCCAGCTCTACCCAATTTACCGGTAAATGCCCCCCACACCATAACACTCTGTGGATGCTTCATGATTTCTACAGTAAACTTGTGATGATATCAGGACACACTCTTGGGCCTCCTCACAATATTGCTGGCATTTCTAACCATTCTAAAAAGGTTGGTTCATCTGAGAACATAACGTCACACCATTGTTCCATGGTCCAGTCTTTATATTTCCAGAAAGCCAGCCTTTTCTTCTTCATGCCATCTGTGAGGAGCGGCTTCTTTGCAGCACGGCGGCATGGTAGTCCCAGGTCACGCTGCAGACGATGTCGTATCGTACGAACAGCGACGTTTCCAAGCAGATCAGGATGCATTTTTTGAGTGCAGCCGCTGTAATTGAAGGATTATTCCAATACTTCCCTCTTGAAATTTTATCTGTCCTCGGAGAGTCTTCTTCTTCCGTCCACAACCTGGTTTCCGCTGTGGCACCACTCCTGGTGGGAAACCAGCTGCCGCCTTTCAAACTGTAAATAAAGCTTGGCGAGAGACACCAATATCTCTGGCCACACGAATCACAGAGACTTCCTGCTCCAGCTGGGCAAGGGCACGGGCCTTTTCTTCATTTGTAAGCATGGCGTCCCATTATGTCAACGACAAACTGAGCTGTGGGCCGCCAAAGATGACTGAAAAATGTGCAAGTCAGGGCTGATGAAGTAACTTGTTACAAATTCCACCAACAGCTCAGCGAGCACTGACAATTCCTGCCAGTTTTCCCGCTCATATGGGTTCAAGGAATCTGCCAACCATACGACAAATCTCTGGTGACAGTGGTATGGCAGCCGCACAATTTTGAAGTTAACAAACATTTGATGTTAAGATTATATTTGCTTTTTTGCTGTAAACATTAATTTTGCCGCCACTGTAGTATAAGAACAAGTATGAC
>NC_089763.1:26625994-26653494 GCF_040412425.1 Macrobrachium rosenbergii | reverse complement strand
GTATTCTGTCATGCCTTCTGATTGGCCAAAGAAATTGAACTGTATTCTGTCATGCCTTCTGATTGGCCGAAGAAATTGAATCGCATTCTGTCATACCTTCTGACTGGCCAAGAAATTTAACTGTATTATGTCATGCCTTCTCACTGGCTGAAGAGATTGAATCGTATTCTGTCATGCCCTCTGATTGGCCGAACCATTTGAGTTGTATTCTGTCTTGCCTTCTGATTGGCCAAAGCATTTGAATTGTAACCACTTATAACACGTATGCGGAATGATGTTTTCAGTGATATCCTCTGAAGGTTTTTACCAAAAGAAAATCCCTCCTTCTCTTTCCTTTGTCAAATAATTACTCGTTCTTTGTTCTGTGCATTCCAGGACTTCGTGTTTTTCGAGAGAAGGTTTTGAGCCACGGGAATCTAATCCTTCTACTGTACTAACGAAGAGGCCAAAGTACAATGATGGTTACTTCGGCGGCAGCTCTACCTCGTCAATGGCTTGGAAATAAAGTCGAAACCGGTCAGGACCTACACCCCCATTTCTTATCTATTCACCTGTGGTAATGTGTGATCAACGAATCACGAGTTACAGTGATTATAATCACACACACACACTTGCACAATATATATATATATATATATATATATATATATATATATATATATATATATATATATGTATATATATACATACATACATACAGTATATAGTGCCTCCGGTTTTGGTTTTTCCCTTTTACGAGAGAAAACGGAATGCCTTTCCATACTTCCATTATGTCTACTGTTTGAGTGTCTGATCCCACCTTCCCATATATATATATATATATATATATATATATATATATATATATATATATATATATATATATATATATATATATATATGTATATATATGTATATATATATATAATATATATATATATATATATATATATATATATATATATATATATATATATATATATATATATATATATATATATATGCATATGCAAATTTCGTTGAATTCTATGGCTTTTTGATTGTTGATCAGCTTCTTATGAATTTGACAATATTTTCTGAATCTTCTACGTTCTTCAAATTCAGCTGATGGACAAAAAAACCAAGATTAACTCTTTGTTCCATTTACTATAAACACAACACTACTGCTGTTCCGTCACTCGTCGTGACCTCTTCAAAGTGTATAATCTGGACATTGTTGTTGTTGATTAAGCTGGCCTTATGCCAGCACGGGCTCTTGCTCATGGAGCAGCCCGTAAGTCATTTTTTGATGTGAAGGTGAAATTAAGGATATGTGGGTAATTGCTTTATTTGCGATTAATGGGCATGCCAGCGAGTGGTGTGCATAATCTGGACGTAGCGTCTTGTCGTTTTGTTACAGTTTGCGGACGGGTATGTAGCGTCCAAAACAATAATAAAACAGTAAATCATTTTAATAGAATAAGTACAAAATAGACAGTTTTAATTTATCCACAGCTATTAAAGTTACAATAGAATAAGATTTATTATAAAAACATAATTTACTTTGTGAAATATAATGAAAACAAAATCAAGTGTTCTGGTGGAGACAAACAAGACAGGGTATTCAGATTACGGGGATAGAGGGAGTTTAAATTGGGGTGGGGGAGAGTGAAATCGTGTGATTTAAAAGGTGTTGCTGGCGTTGTTACGGTTGTTTCTGCTAGACGGAGTGATCTTTCCGCTTCTATTCGTCTGTTCAATGTAGGTTTATGTAATAGAATGCCATCAGATTCAACTATGATTAATCTATGGCGACTATGTTCGCTGTAGATGATTTGTGTGTTCTTCGCTAGCTCTTGCGTCGTGGGTTTGCGGTTGTGATGGTCTATGTCAGTGGTTCTTAAACTTTTTTGCCTTGCGCCCCCCCCCTCTGCATTATGTATAGACCCCACGCCCCCCCCCACCCCTGAAATTTTTGCCAACTATAATCTATAAACAATATGTTGTCTATTTGTATGCTATTGTACTTATCATAACAATAAAAGACAATTCATAAACAAGATTTGAAATTAAAATTGACATATTTTGAATTTTTGGCATGTTTTGAGATGATTAGAAAATATATGGAAGCAGTGATAACGTTTTTGGCAATTTTGTAAGTAACATCACAAATTAAAAAAATAATTGGCACCATCTGGCAATTCTGCTTGTGCCCCCCTTGGAAGCTTCTGGCGCCCCCCAGTTTAAGAATCACTGGTCTATGTAGTGTTGGTGGATGGATCCATTAGAATAGCGTACGTTTTTCCGAGGACTGTCACGTCCTCTCTGGGCAAATAAAGCGGTAAACGACGTTGGTACTGTCTTCCTCGTGTGTGTGCGTGTGTGTGTGTGTGTATATATATATATATATATATATATATATATATATATATATATATATATATATATATATATATATATATATATATATATATATATATATATATATATATATATATATATATATATATATATATATATATATATATATATATATATATATATATATATGCATAGAGTTTTCTAGATTGATTATCTGTTTAACATCGTTGGAAACAACGAAACTTGAATCGAAAACCATATAAACGTTGTCACCCGTCACTGAAAGACTGAATTATCTAGAATGTCAGCTACTCTTGATTTTGGTCGATAATCTCTGACGGAGCGGAAGTTGTCATTCACCCACTGAAAACTTCTCAACAAAGTGGTCGAAAACTTTTTCGGATTTCAGCGTACGATCTGATCTCAGTCGCGAATGGTTCTAAGAATGAGAGATTCAGTCAGTCAAATGGTCTTCTAAAGCCATTCGACTTAAGTGAGTGCGCTTGTTGGCCACTTGCTGATGTTAGGACGATGAAAACTTTGTGCTTCGAATTACTTGAAACTGAAAAGTTCAAGCAAGACCACATTTTGTTCCTTAGTTTCTCACCAACAAAGAAAGACTAGGAGTGATCAGAGACCAAAGCTTTTAAGGAGGTCGATACATCACAGGTTGTTTAACAATGCAGAAAGACTTGTCCCGTCAGGCAAAAGCAGAAGTAGTTTTACTACAGAGGTAACAAATGCTGTATCAAAAGAAGATTCTTTATACAGTGTTTGTTTTTCCTACATACTATGAATAAATGACGACTTGCCTCTTGTAGATAACACGTCCGGTACGAAAATGAAACGTGGTTTATACCTGCGTCTGAAAGCACGCGGAGAACGGCAATCTCGACGGACATCGTCAGGGATGTGATTCCGAAATATTCAGTAAGCATTCGCTGGGGTTGATGGCAATTCTTCCTAGGCAGGAAACGGATGAGAGTGAGCTTGACGTCAAAGATTAAGTTCTTTTTGTCAAAGTATTCATTTTTTTCTTCGAATTTGTGTATGTATATATATATATATATATATATTTTATATATTATATATATGTATACAGTATATATATATATATATATATATATATATATATATATATATATATATATATATATATAATATATATATAATGTATATAAATTGAAAACGGAAAGGATGACAGCTTCTAGATGTATGGAAAATATGTATACATACATATACACACACAGAACATTATGTACATACAGACATACCTAATGTGGACGTATTATGTATGTAGCTCAAGTGTTGATCCATGCATCGGTCAGGACACTTACTATACGAGGAAATGCAACGGGATACAGCTGGAGATCTGATCGGAACTGGATACAACTGGAAACCTGATCAGAAATGGGATGTCTGTGGATATCTGATCGGAAACTGGATACAACTATATATGCTAAAGAATCTTCCATCAAATCCCATGTAAATCATGCGACAGTTTTTATATAGACCAAACTGGGAGACGATTGGGACGCACAATAGGTTAGTATAAAGAAGTATATAATAAAATGTGCATATGAGAAATTGCAATTATCGTTCGTGGTAGTAAAAACAATTACTCTGTCAATTGGACAATGGCTAAAAAGAGTTTTAATTCAGCAATATACTGTAAAGAAAGAAATATTATTGAGTCCAGTTTCATGCAAGAAAGTTTTTGTAAGAACATGAATTCCGAAAGAAGTGTGTAAGATGTACAGATTCTAATGAAGGTAGTTTACCTGTGCCTAAAGCAATGGCATGAGCCATGGCCACCGAGAGCCCACTTGCATAGAAAAACAAGTAAAAAATGCGCCGAAGTTTCCTCGGCACAATTGAGTTTTCTGTACAGCGTATAATGCTGTATGAAACTCGCAATGTGTTGCAGTATGAAACTGTCAACCACGACCAGGCAGTGCTCACTTGCTCCCCAGATGCGGTCAAGTGAAGATGCGTCGGCGGCTGGCACCACTATCGATGACAGACGCACGATCCATAGCTAACCTTAACCTCAAATAAAATAAAAACTACTGAGGCTAGAAGGCTGCAATTTGATATGTTTTGATGGTTGAAGGGTGGGTGATCACCAAACCAATTTGCAGCCCTCTAGCCTCAGTAGTTTTTAAGATCTGAGGGCGAACAGAAAAAGTGCGGACGGACTGACACAGCCATCTCAATACCTTCCTTCTACAGAAAACTAACAAGATAGGTAAATGGAGTGCTAACCTCAGACACTTTTAAGCTTATTGCTCCTCTCTTTTATATGCTCTACTATTTAGGTTTGAATATTCTTTTCCAAATGTCTGTATGTTTATGTGTATTGTCGTCTTTGCATGATTATTATTATTATTCAGAAGATGAAATCTGTTCCTTTTGGAACAAGCTCACAGGGGCCATTGACATGAAATTCAAGCTTTCAGAGAATATAAGGTGTTCATTGGGAAGAAGTAAGAGGAGGTAAGGGGAAATGCAGAGAGAAGAGATCCCTCTATTAAAAGAGATAAAATTAATTAATAAATCAATAATATTAAAACGCAAGGAGACCAGTATTAGGGCAGTAATGCATTGCATCTTTGCTTGAATTTCTGAAGATCCAATTGCACGACATTCTTTGGGAGGCTGTTCCACAGTCCAACGGTGTGAGGAATAAAGGACCTCTGGAACTGAGAAGTTCGACAGCGAGGCACGTTTACCGCATATTGGTGTTGCTGATCAGCGAATCTGGTTGGTCTCAGCAGGTGAAGGGGATCAGAGACCAGTGGTGACTGTGAAAGATCTCTGTTGAAATACAGCTTATGAAAAAGTGACAAACGAGATCATCCGTCAATGGTCCAAGTCGTAGCTGCTACTATTAGGAAACAGAAACCTACCACCGTGAACCACTCTATCCAAAAGAGATAAATTTCTGGTAGAAGCAGACAACCACGCTGGAGAACAGTATTCTAGTAAAGGAAGCACAAATGACCCAGAACAGGTTACATTGTTTTATCACTCTTATAAATATGAGGCCTTACGAACAATACCTAACTTTCGTGCGACATTTCCTGAAACTTTCATTAAATGTTTCTCAAAAGTTAGATGTAAGTCAAAAGTTACACCTAGAATAGTTACAGCTTCAGACTCATTCAGCAAAATTCCATCCATCTGAAGGGGAGGGTGGGGTAGGAAATCTGTATGAGATCTGCTAATCAATAGTATTTACTTTTTACTGGAGTTCAGCCTCATACCTCACTGACTACACCATTCCCTGATCCGATCCATGTCTCGGCTTAGGCTGAGGGAAGCTTCATTTTTCATAAGTGGAGACTTTACTGTGCCCACAAGTGTTGCATCATCGGCATACTGAACAATCTTGTTTTTCAGGCCAACAACCATATCACTTATATACACTAAAAATAACAGTTGACCAAGAACAGTACCCTTTGGAACTCCAGACAAATAGGTCTTGACTCACTAAAGACCCTCTCCACAGCAACTCGCTGCTGCCTACCTGTAAGGAAATCTTGAAGTAAACCTGGAACATATCCACCCAATACAAGATTCTTAAGTTTATAAATAAGTGCCTTATGATTTACTAAATCGAAAGCAGCACTAAAATCTGATTGAATTACTCTGCACTCAAAACCCTTATCGAGGTTCCCTTGGAAATGACATGTTGAGTTTAAAAGAGCATTGTAGGTACCTAACTGCTTCCTATATGCATATTGGCTATCGGTTAACAATTCTTTAGATTCCACATACTTATATAGTGGCTTAAAAATAAGTTTTTCAGCAACTTGGGAGAACACAGGGAGCGTAGAGATTGACCTGTAGTTGCTGCAGTCTGCAGATATGACACTCTTTGGAACAGTCACTGTATTGCTAAGCTTGCGCTCATCCGCAAAGATGCTACGTCGACATAAAATTCTATAGAATCTACTAATCTTGGGAGACAACCTACTAGAAACTTTTTTAAAAAACAAAGGGCAGAAAAAATCAGGATCTTCACCAGCAAAGCTATCAAGATTATCCAGAATTTTCTTAACATCCATGGAGCAAAATGCAAATTTTGTAAGAACAGGTATGGGATGGGAAGTATCAGAGAGAGGGACATCCTCAGCTGATTGCTTAGTTTCAAAACCTCGATGAAGCAGTTCAGCCTTTTACCATGGGCCAGTAACCAATCTACCATCATCTGTTAGTAGTGATGGAGTGGAAGATGAACCTGTCCCAAAGATAGATGATGGCAGTTTGGTCCACGACAGATGAGGCTGAGTAATTCCTTCAAGTTTACTTTTAAAGGAATTATTGTAATCTCTCGGCTGTGTTTTGTCAAGTAAGCACTACCCGAAAAGGTGTTTTGTCAAGATAAACACCCCCCAAGAAGGTGGTTCATCAAAATAAACACTCCCTGAGAAAGTTGTTTGTCAAGATAAACACTATCTGAGAAGGTGATACCTTAAGGTAAACACTCGCGGAGATGTGTTTCATCTAAATAAAAACTACAAGAGAAGGTGGTTTGTCAAGGTAAACAATCCCTGAGAAGATTTTTCATCTAGATAAACATTCCCTGGGGAGGTGGTTCATCAAGATAAACACTCCCTGGGGAGGTGCTTTGTCAGGATAAACACTCCCCGAGAAGTTTGTTCATCAAGATAGATACTTTACGAGAATGTGATTTGTCTAGATAAGCACTCCCCAAGAAAAAACAATCCATGAGAAGTTGGTTTGTCAAGGTAAACACTCCCTAAGAAGTTGGTTTGTCAAGATAAACACTCCCCGAGGAGGTGGTTCATCAAGGTAAACACTCCCTAAGATGATTTATCGTCTAGATAAACACTCTTTGAGAAAGGGGGTCAACAATATAATGACTCCCCGAGAGGGTGGTTCGTCAAGATGAAAACTCCCCAAGAAGGTGGTTCATCAAGATAAACATTCCCCAAGGGGATTCGTCAAGGTAAACACTCTGCAAGAATGTGGTTCGTCAAGGTAAGCACCCCCAAGAACGTGGTTCGTGAAGATAAACACTCCCCGAGATGGTGGTTCATCGAGGTAAACACTCCTTGAGAATATTTTTCCTCAAGATAAAGACCTCAGAAGGTGGTTTGTCAAGGTAAACAATCCCTGAGAAGATTTTTCATGTAGATAAACAATCCCCGAGAAGGGGGTTTGTCAAGGCAAACACTCCCTGAGAAGGTTTTTCATCTAGATAAACACTCCCCGAGGAGGTGGGCCGTCAAGGTAAACACTCTGCAGAAACATGGTTCGTCAAGTAAAGCATTCCCAAAGAATGCGGTTCATCAAGATAAACAATCCTTCAGGAGGTGGCTCATTAAGGTAAACATTCCCTGAGATTTTTCCTCAAGATAAAGACTCCCTGAGAAGGTGGTTCATCAAAGGTAAACGCTCCCTGAGATGATTTTTTATCTAGATAAACACTCCCCGAGTAGGTCTTTAGTCAAGGTAAACACTCGCTGAGAAGATTTTTCCTATAGATAAACACTCTTCGAGAAGGTAGTTCGTCAAGGTGAAAACTCCCTGAGAAGATTTTTCGTCTAGATAAACACTCCCCGAGAAGGTAGTTCATCAAGGTAAACACTGACTGAGAAGATTTTTCATCTAGTTAAACACTCCCCGACAAGGTGGTTCATCAAGATAAACTCTCCCTGAGAAGATTTTCCATATAGATAAACATGAGAAGGTGGTTCATCAAGGTAAACACTCCCTGAGAAGATTTTTCGTCAATATAAACTCTCTCTGAGAAGGAGGTTTGTCAAGGTATACACTGCCTGAGAGGATTTGTCCTATAGATAAACACTCCGTGAGAAGGTTGTTCGTCTAGATAAACAATCCCTGAGAAGGTGGTTTGTCAAGGTAAACACTCCCTGAGAAGATTGTTCATCTAGTTAAACATTCTCTGAGGAGGTGGTTCGTCAATGTAAACACTCCCATAGAAGATTTTTCATGTAGTTAAACACTCCCCGAGAAGGTGGTTCATCAAGGTGAACACCACCGAGAAGATTTTTCATCTATGTAAACACTCCCCGAGAAGGTGGTTTATCAAGGTAAATACCCCCCTGAGAAGGTTTTTCGTCAAGATAAACACTCTCTGAGAAGGTGATTAGTCAAGGTAAACACTACCTGAGAAGATTTGTCATATAGATAAACACTCCCCGAGGAGGTTGTTCATCAACATAAACACTCCCTGAGAAGACTTTTCATCTAGATAAACACTCCCCAAGGAGGTGGTTTGTCAAGGTAAACACTCCCTGAGAAGATTTTTTCATCTAGTTAAACACTCTCCGAGAAGGTGGTTCGTCAAGGTAATCACTCCCTTAGAAGATTTTTCGTATAGATAAACACTCCCTGAGAAGGAGGTTCATCAAGGTAAACACACCCTGAGAAGATTTTTTGTCCAAATAAGCATTCTCTAAGAAGGTGGCTTGTCAAAGTAAACACTACCTGAGAAGATTTGTCATATAGATAAACACTCCCCGAGAAGGTTGTTTGTCAAGATAAACACTCCCTGGGAAGATTTTTCATCCAGATAAACGCTCCCCAAGAAGGTGGTTCGTCAAGGTAAACACTCCCTGAGTAGATTTTTGATATAAACATTCCCCAAGAAGGTTGTTCATCAAGGTAAACACCCCCGAGAAGATTTTTCATCTAGATAAACACTCCCCGAGATGGTGGTTTGTCAAAGTACTCCCCGAGAAGATTTTTCATCATGATAAACACTCTGAGAAGGTGGTTTGTAAAGGTAAACACTACCCGAGAAGATTTTTCATGTAGATAAACACTCCCTGAGAAAGATGTTCGTCAAGATAAACGCTCTCTAAGGAGGTGGTTCGACAGTATAATAACTCCCCGAGGAGGTGGTTCATGAAGGTAAATGCTTCGCGAGAAGGTTCATCAAGATAAACTCTCCCCAAGGTGTTTCGTCAAGATAAAAATTCCCAGAGATAGTTTTTCGTCAGGATAAACACTCCCCTAGGTAACTGGTAATAATGAACACTGAAAAAAAGATAATCTCTGTATTTTAAGCAAAGAAAGATAAGTATTTCTGCAAGGCATGAGGTGGAAATGAACACAATGAAATGGTACAGGTGGGAATGGTAAAATTTAACATAACTCTGTGGCTGTGTATTAGCATACATGGGGAACCTATACCCCTCCAAACCGCTTAACTTAACGTAGGAAGGCTTATCTTGACTATAGTGCCCCATTTTAATAATTTAGAACATAAACTGAACTAACCTATATGAATTCACAGAACCACATTTTAACCTAACCAGTCGAACCACTATGGACGAATTTCCGTGACACATTTATTTTCAGTTAATCTAATCTTATTTAACATCACCATCTAATATATGGTGATCTATTCTAATTGTAGCTGTTCTTGCACTGGGGCCTTGTCCTCTTTAGTACATCTTTTATCCTACCCAGTGTAGGAGCCAGAAGAGACAATTAAAGTGTCAAATAAGGTAAAGGCAGATGGTTTCAAGTGAAAATATGTAAGGCTATTCAGACTAAATTTTCCTTAATATTAATTTATTTTATAAACTAACACAACTAATAAATGGAATTTTAGGCCCTTTTACAATACTGGGTGGCCAAAATTAGAACAGTAATCTCAAACATATGTGTACACAAAAATGCAAACTGTAACGCTTTTAACAAGACAAGCTACAGCATGCACACTCAATCACACCAACTTTCTACAACTACTTAATGATTAGGGAATAAATACAAGCAACGAAATTTACATAGCAAACGAGTTACTCTCTGCCTGCAATTCAACATAAGAGAATAGTACAGCAACACATACAAAATAGATTAGACAGATTATATGGACATACATATACTTAGTATTTACTTGCATCTTCAACCTTAGGTTATTTTTTCCAAGCAAAAGAATTATTCTATAGGCCTATATACTTTTCCCTTTATATATGGACATACAATATCAGAGATTTTAAACTCCGAGCTTATTTAAGACAGTTTATCCAAAAGATCAATAAAACACTCAATACTCAAAAGTCCGTATGAGACCCACCAACAATGTGCAAACAGATGACACTGAATTAGTACTGAAGTAAAAAAAAAAAAATTGCACCCTTATACTTCCACAATATGTCATTGAACAAACCACCGCTTCAAGTTTATCGTAGTTGATTGTTTTCAAAGAATGAAACTACTAAACAGTTCAGCATATACCACTCATTACCTATCAGTGTTCTGCAGTAAAATTTCTCGTTTATCAGTTAAAATGAGGAAATTGAGCTTGTTTTTTATTTTATTTTATGTTTTAAATATGATTATACTAATAAGAAATAAAATTCAAAATATGCAATATGTACAATTCACCATGTTATTATAATGTAAAATAATTATTATATTATGTTAATATTAGAAAAATTGTACCCTTACCTACCTAAATAAAATTGTGGATAAACCAGACTTGACATTACTCTTACTAATATTTCACTTTCTAAACTATTCCCTACCATGGTTAGCTAGCTAACTGCCCTCACCCTTCTCTCACCCATCTTACCTATCAGCTAAAAAAATAAATAATTTTAAGTCACATAAAAACTGCCGCAGGGCTGGTCTAGAAGGGAAGATGTTTCTTTTTGTTCTTTTTCTTTATATTATCTCATTTCTTGAAGCTCAGAATGAACTGGAAGTAATTAGTAAAATCAAAATCAAAATATTTTATTGAATACATTCAGCAAAGTTATATTTTTGTTTCTTAAAATACAAAAATGAAGGTTCTTTATCAAACCAAACAAATTCAAAACAAAAAAAAAAAAAACCTACCACACCAACTTTATATAACCTTACCTTTGATATCGTGTTTTCCCTTTAATGTGAATAATAAATAGTAAGTACAAGCTCTCCCTAATTTGAGCAATTTGCCTCTTTATCCTTTGTAAGAGTTACGTTTTAATGCTTTCATATAGTTAATGATGGAAATAAACATTGAAATATTTGTAAGCTCAATTAAAAAGGATATGCAATTTTTTTTGGTCACAGTATAAAAGCACAAGTTTGTGTGGATATACTGTATACACATTCAAAAGAGCATAAAACACAGTTCTTCAGTGAAAATAATTATTCCCAAATCAGTAGGTTCACTCTCTGAGAAGAAGCAAAAATAAATCCAGTTGAAATCTCCATTAAAATGGTATTACGAGAGTAATTACCATAGTTTACACACGATAAGTACAGATCGCAGTAATAAAAATGAAGGCATGGAAAACAGAAGTTTCCATTTTATTGGTGACGCGTGAATTCCTCTGAGAACAATGATTTTTTCGTTTAAAGCATTCAGTATTAGTGATAAAAAGGCTCATGAATTCATTTTCTTGATCAGTGTCCTGCTGAGTTTGATAAGAATCTGTTCTACGACATGCAGTTGTAAATATATAATTTAAAAGGAAGTAAAAGATTATATATATATATATATATATATATATATATATATATATATATATATATATATATATATATATATATATATATATATATATATATCAGGACCTCATTTAAACTTGATGGTATCAGCGGAGATATTCAGAAAGTTACAAGCTTTCCAGGATTAACAGTCCTCATTGTCTGGTATGTATGGATACCAGACGATGAGGACAGTTGGTCCTGAAAACTTACAACTTTTCCTGAATATCTCCACTAGATACATCCAGTTTAAATGAGGTCCTGTAATTCATTGTATTAATGCACAAAACAATTGTATAAGTGGTAGAGTATATGCATACATACATACATACATACATATATATATATATATATATATATATATATATATATATATATATATATATATATATATATATATACATCCTTACATCCTTTAGAAAGGTGGCATACATATAGTAGCCGAAGGTGTTGGGGTAAAGTTATCAACGGTATCTGAAAGCTGCTTCCAGACAGGACCAGGCAAAGCTTATCACTTGAATATAATCGCCATGACACCCAATTCACGGCCATCAACTGGTTGCTGTAGATGTCACGAGCTGAGTTTGTCGAAACCGTGTCGGTTTGGGCACCGATGAACATGTATTTTGGGTTCATGGCTTCCAAGACGATATTGTTTGCAGACGCTGTGGAATACCTGAGGAGTTGCTTGTTGAGACCTGCGCAGTAAGAGACGGCCATTCTGTGGATATAACCAGGTGAAGAGAAGTGTTTTTATTATTATTATTATTATTATTATTATTATTATTATTATTATTATTATTATTATTATTATTATTATTATTATTATTCAGAAGATGAACCCTTTTATATAGAACAAGCCCACTACAGAGGCCATTCACTTGAAAGTCAAGCTTCCAAAGAATATTACGGTGTTCATTCGAAAGAAGTAACAGAAGGTATAAGAAATACAGAAAGAAGAGATCAGTTAGTGAGTATATACACAAAAATACTTCTTTCGCGCCCTGAATTAAATTTCTGATCCTTCATTCATTTTCAATGACCATATTCATTCTCCAGCAGCTGCAAACATTGGGCTTAATTTGTACTGTAAAAATTTTATAGAAAGTGTTAGAATAATACCTTAAAGTCACGGTATGTTTTGATGTGTGTAAATCAGAAGTAGAGGGAACTAGACGGCGTAAATTAACGGAATTAGGGAAGAGAATGCACTCGTATGGAACACGCGTTAATGATGATGCAATGCAATAAATTAAAAAATAACTTACGTTTGAAGTGACAATAGCATCAAGGAGAGAAAATTGGTGTAAAGGCACAAAGAGAATAAACAGAGAGAGAGAGGACATTCTGAGAAGAAAGGAATAACGAATTTGGAAACCCACGTCCAGGTTCTTGGTGTGGTGTCGTAGTGAATGACCTGCCCATCGATGATTCTGGAGACGTAGGCCCTGAGCCAAAACTTTGCTGGGATCTTCGTGCCGTTTAGGCCAATCAGAAGTGTGCATGGCTGAGCCTGACGGGGAGAAAAGGGAATTACTTTAATATCTTCAACAGGAATTTAGTTCCCCACCTTGACATCTTACGCCATTCCTCAACGACCCCCATTGTTCTGACAAGGTGATCTGTTTCCCACAGGGTACAAAATACTCCTGATGAATTTCGGCCGCAGTTCGATCTTGAATTTGACGCCAGGATTTTTATTTTCCATTTACGGTCAGTCTTGTCTTTTTCTCTCTTCTTTCCACTTGTTGACAGATTTGGTCAACGCTCAGGAACTGAACCCAAATTTGGCTGAAGCCAACTTCATCTTTTTGCTGATTTTTGCCACTTTTTGACAGATTTGGTCAACGCCCAGGAACTGAACCCAAATTTGGCTGAACCCAACTTCATCTTTTTGCTGATTTTTGCCCCCTCAACCCATTAAAGTTTGCATTTACATACTTATATAGAACCTGCAGTGTATTATTTACACCTAATCAAATACTTTTCAGTCAGAAGCAGTAAAGATCAAGACCTTCAGTTTTACAAACAAACTTGATGCAATTTGATTCACAATAGAATGGACATTTTCTTACCAAGTCAGCGGTGTTCACAAACGAATCCCTGGCAAGAGGACTGGAGATTAGTGCATGCCCCAAAACAGAGCAAGGTACTCTTGGCAGAAGGTATGACCATTCGACATTGGCTCTGGGTATGTAAGCAGAGCGAGGAATGTATTAATTATGTTAACAGCATCTGATGTAGGTACCATCATCTTCCACAAGGTACAGAGGAACACTACCAGTAGTCCCCAGGAACGCATCCTTTAACAAAGATGATTATCCATAAGTAAAAGTACTGAATTCTTTAACAAGAATAATTATTCATTTTATCACTGCTGTTAATTATACAGACACTTTCGTGTGTAACAAACACAGTCGTCAATAAAATTGTAGGCCGGCTTCAAAAGGCAAAAATGGTGCAGTGGCAGAAAGCTGATTACGAAAGGAAGTGTAAACATAAAACATTAACAGATAAATGCATACAGTATAGAAATTACATATTGTTAATAGTTGTTTTATAAAAAGAAAGATGAAAGAATCAGGCACCAGAATAAGGATGCTTAGGCATTGCACAATACATGGCCCTCACCAATTGCCCTTTCCGGTGAAATATAAATAATGGGAGATGACATTTCAAGAGTCTAAATCTAATAATCTTTGTTAAGGAAAGATACCACTATGTCGAGCAATTTTGTCTTGGAAATCAGGACCCCTGGAGGCTGATGTTTCATCAGTCATCAAGGGAACATCTGTGGCACTGATTATCCCGGTATATACTCGAAGTTTTTCAAAGAATGCCAAGTTTATGGTAATAGTGGATGGAATATTTCTTTAAGGACGTGCGACTCCTCCTTCCCCCCCCCCTGCCTCCAACTCCGCCCTCCACAAAAAAAAAAAATTGGTCTAGAAATTAAGACAGAGTGATCCTCAGGCATAAAGCTCGTCACACGTACTGCCTCTGCACAGGTGATACATGAAAAGAAGCGCATTATGAAATTGGGTTATTAGAAACTGCTGTTTAATTTTCAGTTAAATATTGTAGCCACTTCGTAATACGTTCAAGGAGCACTAGTAGCTGCAACTGGAGTTTCACCATACTCATACTACCTTATCTGATTTTCAAGAGCAACACTGAAATCAAGAGTTGAAATAAAATGTTCTCCTGGTGGAGGACCAGACATGATAGTGCTACTGATTAAACACTCTCTTACACAACTTTCTGCCATTGGTCACTTAAAATAAAAAGAAAACTGGAGTGAAGAGTAATGAAGTTTATTTATGCAGGCCTGTTATTCATGGTAGCGCAGAGCCAAAGCTAAATTAAACATGCGCACACTCAAATTTATCGATATTGTCCTGGACTTGTTTGACCTAAAAAAAAAAATGTCTCCCGAGTGCTCTAATGCTCCCTGACTCTGTAACTCATCTAACGCCGATAAACGTTAGTTGAGATCTATCGCCAATGTCAGTTCACTGATTGAGGGTTTAACAGTTTCAACCAAACTTTTGAGCTGTTAGACCACCGGTGTAGCCCAGCCTTTGGACGCTGTCCACTTCTTTTTCACCTTTTCTAAATCTGTACGTAAATTGATTGAGCAACTTATGTCACCGGGAATATCAAAATCAACGAAGTTCAAATAAAATCCATGACGTGGAACACCACGTATCTTTTATTTTCAGCTTCACAGCATAGTAAACATTGATGGAAAATCAGTGCCTCGCGTAATTATTCATGCAAACCCTTTACAGTCAGTAATATTACATATATATCCAGCATCTGCTTTAAAAAAGAATGATAAATATCATTATTTATTGTTGCTATGATTCTTGTAATCATCCTGCTTAAGTCTAGTGACTATCTCAGTTTTGACAGAAGAAGAAAGTAAATCATTTAACAGCTGTTCCGAATTCACAGAAGAAAGGAAGAACTGAACGTTGGACAGTTGTTACATAATTTACCAGCTGCTAAAAAAAGAAACTCATTTCGTGAGATTGAGACCCTGCAATGTGAACTCAACGGCTTCCGGACTGTTATTCTTTTTAATGAAGTTCGTGTTAAAAGAGTGCCTTCATCCGAAATGATAATAATGATAAAGTAATGAATATTGCTTCCAACCAGTTTTGTTGGATATTTTCACCTGTTTTATGAGTTTGATTTTTATTTTCACTTCATTTCTTTTTTTTTAATTCCAATAACGCTCCTTACTAGTAAAGGCCAGGCTATACGTATAGCATTATCACCAGTTTTATGAGGTTTTTCGTTCCATTTTCTTCCTTCGTTATTTCTCCATCTCACTCATTCTGCACTTCTTAATTTACACGAGGAAGGAGAACATGGAAATCACCGTTCTTTACCCAAAAATTATTTCAATCGAGCAAGATCAAAAATATGTTCTGTGAAATTCTATCCTTCATTGAAGCTACTGACGTCCGAAAGCAGTTTCCGGTAGAACATGAAAAAACGGGATGTTATTTTATTCAGGAGACGTCACGATTATTTCAACGTTCAAGTCGATACAGATGAAGCTGTAACGTCCTAGACAGAAAAAAAATTGAAATTTTAATCGAATGTAAGAACAGCGAAAGCCGTCTAGGCATTTCATTGAAGGCATACGTTACTTTGGTTGTATGCTAACAGCAGAAGAAATTCTGTCTCCATTCGGCCAGACTTACTGCAAGACTGGCACTAGCAGCGAGCGGTCAGGAAGATCACGGGGCCGTTATTGTGAATCCTGGCCTTCTATTGCAGCTTGGCCAAACGTAGGATTTAAGTGGCGCTCGCGTTACTGTTGATTTAGCTCTAAGAGCAACAAGCGCGAGTACTTTGACTGACTTCGTATTATGTGCCCATTTATATGTCAAGTTTGTTTGAAAGAGTGCCTTCACCAGAAATAGTGATAATAATGATAAAGTAACTAATATTGCTTCCAACCAATTTTTCTGGATATTTTCACCTGCGCTATGAGTATAACTTTTATTTTCACTTCATTTCATTTTTCTTGATTCCAATAACGCTCCTTACTAGTAAAGGTCAGGCTATATGTATATCACCAGTACTTATGAGTTTTCGTTCCCTTTTCTTTCCTTCGTTATTTCTCCATCTAACCCATTCTACACTTCTTAATTTACACGAGGAAGGAGAACATGAAATCACTGTTCTTTCCCCAAAATTATTAAATCGGCTTAATTTAAATGAGGAAGGAGAACATGAAATCACTGTTCTTTCCCCAAAAATTACTTAAATCGAGCTTAATTTACACGAGGATGGAGAACATGGAAATCACTGTTCTTTCCCCAAAAATGATTTAAATCGTTAATTTACACGAGGATGGAGAACATGGAAATCACTGTTCTTTCCCCCAAATTATTTAAAATTATTTAAGGATCGCAAATCAGCTTTCCCCAAAATTATTAAATAGCTTAATTTACACGAGGATGGAGAACATGGAAATCACTGTTCTTTCCCCAAAATTATTTAAATACTTAATTTCGACTGCTTTAAATCGAGCTTAATTTTTACACGAGGATGGAGAACATGGAAATCACTGTTCTTTCCCCAAAAATTACTTAAATCGAGCTTAATTTTACGAGGAAGGAGAACATGGAAATCACTTCTTTCCCCAAATTATTTCAATCGAGCTTAATTTACACGAGGAAGGAGAACATGGAAATCACTGTTCTTTCCCCAAAATGATTTAAATTAATTTAAATCGAAATCACTGTTCTTTCCCCAAAAATTACTTAAATCGAGCTTTAATTTACGAGGATGGAGAACATGGAAATCACTGTTCTTTCCCAAAAAAATGATTTAAATCGAGCTTATTACACGAGGATGGAGAAATCGAAATCACCCAAAATTATTTAAATCAGAGCTTAATTCACACGAGGATGGAGGTTCTTTCCCCAAAATTATTTAAATCGAGCTTAATTTACACGAGGATGGAGAACATGGAAATCACTGTTCTTTCCCCCAAAATTATTTAAATCGAGCTTAATTTACACGAGGAAGGAGAACATGGAAATCACTGTTCTTTCCCCAAAAATTACTTAAATCGAGCTTAATTTACACGAGGATGGAGAACATGGAAATCACTGTTCTTTCCCCAAAAATTACTTAAATCGAGCTTAATTTACACGAGGAAGGACATGGAAATCTGTTCCCCCAAAATTATTTAAATCGAGCTTAATTTACACGAGGAAGGAGGTTCTTTCCCCAAATGGAGCTTAAACGAGGATGGAGAAATGGAAATCACTGTTCTTTCCCTCAAAAATTATCTTAATTTACACGAGGATGGAGAACATGGAAATCAAGTTCTTTCTCCCAAAAATTATTTAAATCGAGCTTAATTTACACGAGGATGGAGAACATGGAAATCACTGTTCTTTCCCCAAAATGATTTAAATCGAGCTTAATTTACACGAGGATGGAGAACATGGAAATCACTGTTCTTTCCCCAAAATTATTTAAATCGAGCTTAATTTACACGAGGATGGAAACATGGAAATCACTGTTCTTTCCCCAAAATTTATTTACACGTGGATGGAGAACATGGAAATGCTGTTTTCCCAAAAATTATTAAATCGAGCTTAATTTACACGAGGATGGAGAACATGGAAGTCACTGTTCTTTCTCCAAAAATTATTTAAATCGAGCTTAATTTACACGAGGATGGAGAACATGGAAATCACTGTTCTTTCCCAAAAATGATTTAAATCGAGCTTAATTTACACGAGGATGGAGAACATGGAAATCACTGTTCTTTCCCCAAAATTATTAAGTCGATTTAATTTTAAGGATGGAAAAACATGACTGTTCTTTCCCAAAATTTATTTAAATTGTTTTAATTTAGACGAGGATGGAGAACATGGAAATCACTGTTCTTTTTCTCAAAAATTATTTTAATCGAGCTTAATTTCACACGAGGATGGAGAACATGAAATCACTGTTCTTTCCCCAAAAAATTATTTAAATCGAGCTTAATTTACACACGAGAATAACATGAAATCACTTTATTTCTTTCCCCAAAATTATTTTAATCGAGCTTAACACACCATGGAAATCAACTTCCCTATTTAAATGATTTAATCGAGGATGGAGAACAATCACTGTTCTTTCCCAAAATGATTTAATCGAGCTTAATTTCGAGGATGGAGAACTGAAATCAAAAATTATTTAAATCGAGCTTAATTTATACGAGGATGGAGAACATGGAAATCGCTGTTTCCCCAAAATTATTTAAATCGAGCTTAATTTACACGTGGATGGAAAATATTTTAACGAGCTAATTTACACATATGAAGGATCGAGTTAATTTGAACATGGAAGAAATCACTGTTCTTTCCCCAAAAATGATTTAAATTTAAATCGAGTACGAGAACACGGAGCTTAATTTACACTTTGAGGATGGAAAACAGATCACTGTTCTTTTCCCCATGGAGCTTAATTTACACGGAGATGGGAGAACATGGAAGTCACTGTTTTTCCCAAAAATTATTTAAATCGAGCTTTAATTTACAGAGGATGGGAGAACATGGAAATCACTGTTCTTTCCCCAAAAATTATTTAAATCGAGCTTAATTTACACGAGGATGGAGCTGAATTTAGACGAGGATGGAACAAATCACTGTTCTTTCCCAAAAATTATTTTAAATTAATTCAAGGATGGAGAACATGGAGTTCTTTCTCCAAAAATTTAATAGCTTAATTCACACGAGGATGGAGAACATGGAAATCACAGTTCTTTGCAAAATTATTTAAATCGAGCTTAATTTACCGAGGATGGAGAAAACATGTTCTTTCCCCAAAAATATTTTAATCGAGCTTAATTTACATGAGGATGGAGAACATGGAAGTCACTGTTCTTTTCCCAAAAATTATTTAAATCGATCATAATTTACACGAGGATGGAGAACATGGAAATCACTGTTCTTTCCAAAAAAATGAAATCACACGAGGATGGAGAACATGGAAATCACTGTTCTTTCCCCAAAATTATTTAAATTTCGAGGATGGAGAACATAAATCCACTGTTCTTTCCCCCAAAATTATTTAATTTACACGATGGTCACTGTTCTTTCAAAAATTTTAAATGAGCTTAATTTACACGAGGAAACCACTGTTCTTTCCCCAAAAATTATTTAAATTTAATTTACGAGGAAGGAGAACATGGAAATCATTGTTCTTTCCCCCAAATTATTTAAATCGGGCTTAATTTGCACGATGGAGAACATGGAAACCAGTTCTTTCCCCAAAATGATTTAAATCGAGCTTAATTTACATGAGGATGGAACATGGAAATCACCGTTCTTTCCCCAAAAATGATTTCAATCGAGCGAGATCGCAATATATTCTGTGAAATTCTTTCCTTCATTGAAGCTACTTACGTCCGAAAGCAGTTTCTGGTAGGACATGGAAAAACGAGATATTATTTTTATTCAGGAGACGTCACGATTATTTCAACGTTCAAGTCGATACAAATGAAGCTATTTACGTCCAAAGACAGAAAAAATTGAAATTTTAATCGAATGTAAGAACAGCGAAAGCCGCTTGGGCGTTAATTGAAAGTATACGTTACCTTGGTTGTGTGCTAACAGCAGAAGAAGAATTCTGTCTCCACTCGGCCAGACTTACTGCAAGACTATAGCAGCGAGCGGTCAGGAAGATCACGGGCCGTTATTGTGAATTCTTGGCCTCCTATTGGCTGCTTGGCCAAACGTAGGATTTGGAGTGGCGCTCGCGTTACTGTTGATTTAGCTCCAGGAAACAAGCGCGAGCACTTTTGACTCGACTTTCATATTATGTGCTCCATTGTATTATACAAAGTCACTACCGTGGTAAAGAGTGTTGTAAAATATTAATTTAGGAAAAGCCTACTGACCAAAAGGGGGCCAGCGCCCAATTAACAACAAAAAAAAAAAAAAAGGGGTGATGAAAATATACTCTAAGACTACCAATATTCAATGGGGATTTTTTTATCTTTATTTAGAAAATACATTTTAAAGTTCATTTACTATTCAGTACATATGCAACATATGTAATTTATGTACAAATCAACAAATATGTCATAAAATACTTAAATTTACTATACATACATACATATACACACACCCATATATTGTATAGTATACATACCTATTATAGCATACACATATATATCTGTATATATTAAAATTCAGGTAACTACGTGTAAAATGAGAATAAATGTTTTTAAATGATTTACGCAATACATACCTATTCCTGTCCACTCAGGTATAATCTACAAAATCAGAGGTTGTAGTTTTTGCAAGATCTGTCAATAGAGCTCTGTATAACGATCAAGATTTTACGTTAACACAGAAAAGTTCACAAACTTGCAAAGAAACGTGGCATTACTGCAAGCTGAAGTCAAAACTATGCCGTTCTAGGCGAATACTAAAAAGTAAAACTAGGGTGTCACGACTTTTTATCACCCGTCATTTAATCACAGCTCATTTCATCGGCTGACATTTAACAACTCGTCACTTAACCACTGGTCTTTTCATCACTGGGACAATTCATCATTTGACAGTTAATCACCGCGACAGATGATCACAGTTCATTTCACCATGCGACAATTAAAGCACCTATTAGCTCTTATTAAAACTATGTCGAACTATAGCCATTGCGCAATTCAAATATTACTAGCGAAGAAGTATAAACACTTATTACTAAATTAGAAATGTGTGATCTCACTTCCATACCCATTTTGAAACAGTCGAATAACACCCATAGTACTGAGATGGAAGACATATGTGATTTTGGAAAAACTTCTAAAGGAATGATACTGTCTGCTTCCAGACATGAATACTACAGACGTAAAGAAAATAAAGACAGTTCTGTCCGTTGGCTATGCAGAGAATACCAGCCATTTATTACTACAAAAGAAAATCGCATGATTTCACTTCCATACCCAGAACATTCCCATTTTCTGGATGGGAATGGCATTGAGGCAAGGGCAGTGGTAGCAGAGATGAAAGATTTGATAACTGGAATAGGAGCAACACCCTTGGCAGTTCCAGAACATTCCCATTTTCCGGATGGGAATGGCATTGAGGCAAGGGCAGTGGTAGCAGAGATGAAAGATTTGATAACTGAAATAGGACCAACACCCTTGGCAGTCATAGGAAGTCAAAGTCAAAATTCATCATGTGAAACTGTTGTGACATTACCGAGGAAACCAAGTTTTCTACGTACGGTACAACGAGTTACAAATAATTCGGATGCTCTTGGTCGATCACCAAACTCTGTAGATTTTGAAGTCCCCGAGAAATTTAGAGAAATTCTTTTGCGTGACTCTGGCATTGAAGACCCAGAAAGATTCTTATTGTTTGGCGACCAAGAAATGATAACTGGTTTACCCGTGCTGATCTATGGCTGGCAGATGGAACCTTTCAAGTAATACCATCTATATTTTCCCAGTTATATACCATTCATTTTCATTTTTGGGAGGGTCATAATCTAGCTGCAATATATGCGCTTTTATGCAACAAAAATAGGAACACTATAGGAGAATGCTTGCTGCTGTTCGAGAAACAGTTCCAGAAGCGGATCCTAAACAAATTCTAGTAGACTTCGAAACCGTAGCCGTGACCGAATTTCAAATATCTTATCCTAACCCAGAAATTAAAGGCTGTTTCTCTCATCCCTCCCAGTGTGTGAAAGATGTTATAAGATGTTACTAAATGAATTCAATCTCACAAAATCACTATCACAGATTTCTCGGAAGGAGACAGATTAAAAACTGGTAAAACGCGAGAACAGGTACATAAGCTAAGATTAGGATAGTAAAGGCCAGCAAACAACTTCCGATCACATTACCTGAGGTCTGTGGAGGGGACGCGAAGGTTTTCGTGGAGCCAGAGTTCTGCAGAGGAACATCAGTGGAAGTGGCGTCACTTAGGCTTTCCCACCAAGGTAGACGGGAGAGGTGAAGATAGATAGGGGCGCAGGGTGGCACAGTGGTTTTCAGCGCATGTGTGTAGCTGTTGCTGAATACGGGTGTATCAGAGAATATTGCACTTGTAGCGTGTTCTCTCAAGGGTGACTTCTGGATTTTAAGACATCTGTAGGATCAGGGGGCGACGTTGTGGCAAGTGGCGAGCATCAGTTGTCCAAGCCGTGAAGTCTTAGAGTCGACCAGCGTTGTGTTCAGACTTAGCGATGAATGTGTGTGAAGTGCCAAGTTGGGTAGCGTTGTTGTAGGGCTAGCTCGGGGAAAACTAGCGAGGAACCTCCAGAAGGGCAGTCGGCGAAACTTCTGAAGGCTGGCTGTGTGGCTACGACTGGCAGCGTGGATTTCGGGTGGATGACTAGCAATGCATCGGGGCACTCGGGCAGTATATATACCCGGTTTTGTGCCGGCGATGGGTATGTTTGTGACAACTGTCGATCTTTCGTAAATTATATTCCATTGTCCTCTCAGAAGGGGTGTGCTGCTAATCCGGCCCGGTACCTAGGAAGGTAATTGTTTGGCTGGCAGTAAGAGTTCGAGAGAGAGAGAGGTAACAATAGGACAGGAGATTAGGTGTGAGAGGTGAGGCTCGATAGGTGGGGACGCAGGTGTTTAGTAGGCAGAGCCTCAGGTGCGGGTCAGGTCACGAAAGATGACCAATAATGGCATCGCAGGTAGTTTCGAAGGAGGGAAGGCGGGGGGGATGTGCGAGTTGTGGGAACTAAACACAGTAGGGACAACAGAAGAACTTTCAGGGGGAGCGCGTGAATTGCCAAGAACTGTGAAGCAGCTGCGAAGGATGACTCCTTAGGGACACATTACAAGGGTCAGGTAAAGGGATCAGGTCAAGTCTTAACGACGCGCGGTAGGGTCCCGCAGTTTAATTTCATTAGCCACCTGTGCTGGCTTATCAGAGGCCTAGGAAACAGGATGTGAAGTATCAAAATAATAACTAGCCGCTGTTAGCATGTACTTTTCCATTCCGACATGGGAATTTTTTTACTTTACTTTCTAATTTAAAAGAAATGCTAAATCAAGAAGGAAAATGGTGAACAAACGAAGGAGATGTTTGTAACAATTATGATCGGCTTCATGATGCTAATTTACCCAGCTCGTGTGCTATTTCCTTTGACCTCATACTTCTTCCTAATGAACACCACATTCTTTGGAAGCTTGAGTTTCAAGTCAATATCCGTTGTGGGTTGGTTTCATATGGGTAGGGTTCATCTGAATAATAATAATAATAATAATAATAATAATAATAATAATAATAATAATAATAATAATAATTATTGTATAGAGAACTTTAACACTGTATTCCTGTATCTGATTTTTCACAGTCAAGTGTTTTTTAGAAATTAATACATAGCTAAGAAGGCCTCATTTCGCTATTAGAAAACTCTCCAAATATACCTGCTCAAATGAGAGTTGAAATAAGAAATAGGTAATACAGATACACGAGAAAACATATAAAAAAGATAGGAAATGTTAACTGATAGAATAATGCATAAAATTCTTATGATTTTTTTCAACTCAGATATCCAGTTGTATCAAATTTACATTTGTATCGAATTTCCAGTAAGATTTTCATGTATAAAATTTTCAGTCATATTTCCAGCTGTATCAAATTTCCAGTCATATTTCCAGCTGTATCAGATTTCCAGTCATATTTCCGGCTGTATCAAATTTGCAGTCAGATTTATAGTTGTATCAAAATTCCAGTTGTTCAGATTTCCAGCCATATTTCCAGTTGCATCAAATTTCCAGTCATATTTCCATTTGCATCAAATTTCCAGTCAGCTTTCCAGTTGTATCAAATTTCCAGTCATATTTCCATCTGTATAAAATTTCCAGTCATATTTCCAGCTGTATAAAATTTCCAGTCATATTTCCAGCTGTATCAAATTTCCAGTCATATTTCCAGTTGTACCAAATTTCCACTCACATTTCTAGTTGTGTCAGAGTTCCAGTCATATCCCCAGTTGTATCAAATTTCCAGTGGGATTTCCAGTTGTATCAAATTTCCAGTGGGATTTCCAGTTGTATCAAATTTCCAGTCATATTTCCAGTTGTATCAAATTTCCAGTCAGATTTCCAGTTGCATCAAATTTCCAGTCATATTTCCAGTTGTATCAAATTTCCAGTCAGATTTCCAGTTGCATCAAATTTCCAGTCATATTTCCAGCTATATCTAATTCCCAGTCATATTTCCAGTTGTATCAGATTTGCAGTCAGATTTATAGTTGTATCAAAATTCCAGTTGTTTCAAATTTCCAGTCATATTTCCAGTTGTATCAGATTTCCAGTCATATTTCCAGTTGCATCAAACTTCCAGTCATATTTCTAGTGTTATCAGATTTTCAGTTATATTTCCAGTTGTATCAAATTTCCTGTCAGATTTCCAATTGTGTCGCATTTGGAGTCAGTTTTATAGTTGTATCAAATTTCCAGTTGTATGAAATGTCCACACAGATTTCCAGTTGTATAAAATTTCCAGATAGATTTCCAGTTGTACTAAAGTCTCAGGTTGTATCAAATTTCCAGATGTATAAAATTTCCAGTCACATTTCCAGTTTTATCAAATTTCCAGTTATATTTCCAGTTGTATCAAATTTCCAGTAATATTTCCCGTTGTATCAAATTTCCAATCATATTCCCAGCTGTATCGAATTTGCAGTCAGATTTGTAGTTGTATCAAATTTCCAGTTGTCTCAAATATCCAGTCATATTTCCAGTTGTATCAGATTTCCAGTCAGATTTATAAATGTATAAAATTTCCAGTTGTATGAAATGTCCACGCAGATTTCCAGTTGTATCAAATTCCCAGTCAGAATTCTGGTCGTATCCAGTTTCAGACAGATGTGAATTTGTATTAATTTTCAATCAAATCTAAAGCTTTATATGATTACCAGTCAGGTTTCAAGTGGTATTCAGTTTCTAATCAGATATCTAGTTGTATCCCGTTGCATTACCTCGTATATTATATGTCTGTATACATATAATGTAGTGTGTGTGTATGTATGAATGTATGCATAGTTTCCATATATCTAGAAGACATCCTTTTGGATTTCAATTTATACTTTATTATATATATATATATATATATATATATATATATATATATATATATATATATATATATATATACAGTGAACTCAATCTTTGAAGTCAAGCGCGGACTCATCCTTTTCTTGCCTAGGAAGGATTGGCATCAACCCCAGAAAATGCTTACTAAATATTTCGGAATCACATCCCTGACAATTACCGTTGAGATACCCGTTTTCCGCATACTTTCAGACACAGGTATAAATTGTTTCATTTTCGTACCGGACATGTTGTCTATATGAGGCCCTACGTCATTTATTCATAGTGTGTAGAAAAACAAACACTGTATAATCTCCTTTTGATAAAGCTCTTGTTACTCTGTAGCAAAATATGCTCATCACGCATCAAGGGCGTTCATCTACTTCTGCTTTTGCCTGACGCGACAAGTCTTTCTGCTTTTTTAAAGAGATCTTGATGTATCGACCTTAGCAAAAGCTTTAGACTCTGATTGCTCCTAATCTTTCTTCGTTGGTGAGAAACTATAAAACAAAATGTGGTCTTGAACTTTTCAATTTCAAGTCAGGCGCAGCACTAAGTTTTCATCAGCAAATCGAGAACGAGCGCACTCACTTGAGTCGAATGGGTTTAGAAGCCCACTTAAGTGATTGAATCTCTCATTCGTAGAACCATTCATAACTGAGATCAGATCATGCACTGAAATCCTAAAAGTTTTTGACCGCTTTGTTGAGAAGTTATCGACCAAAATCAAGAATAGCTTAAATCCTATATAGTTTGATCTTTCAGTGACGAGTGGCTTAAGGTTTCTGTGGTTTTCGATTCAAGTTTCGTTGTTTTAAACGTGATTAAACAGATGATCAATCTAGAGAACTCTATGCATATAATTATATATATATATAAATTTCTGACTCACATCAGGATTGAACCCAGGTCTTTCAAATGAAAGACCAGACCGCTCTGACAACCAGGCCACACAAGTCATAAAAGAAGTTGGAACCTGAGCACCACTGTACTTGGGCATTATCGGGGCAGGCTAACTGCCTGCATACCAGCGTGTTTTTCCCAACTTCCCTGCTTAGCAGTGACCCAGTTGACAGCATGTCATTCGAATTATCCTTTATGAGTGAATACAGTAGAACTAATCGACACGTGTTCACGTGTGGAACAGAAATAAATTTCTGACTCACATCAGGATAGAACCTAGGTCTTTCAAATGAAAGACCTGCGTTCGGTCCTGATGCAAGTCAGAAATTCAATTTTGCTCCACACGTGATTGTGTGTTGATTATTATATATATATATATATATATATATATATATAGATATATATATAGATATATATATATTATTACTAAAGGACCTCATTCAAACTGGATGGTATCTAATAGAGTTTTTATTCAGAATAAAAAACTCCATTAGATCCCATCCAGTTTGAATAGTAAATTTTATAATTCTACTAAGGCACAGAACAATTGTGTATGATAAAGTTATATATATATATATATATATATATATATATATATATATATATATATATATATATATATATATATATATATATATATATATATATATATATATATATATATTGCACACGTGTGTGTGATTATAATATAATATATTTAACACGT